>NC_081430.1:21331836-21587616 GCF_949786415.1 Peromyscus eremicus | reverse complement strand
ACAGGGTTTCTCTATGTAGCTGCACTTTTCCTGGAACTCACTTGGTAGCCCAGGCTGGCCTCGAACTCACAGAGATTCACCTGGCTCTGCCTCCCAAGTGCTGGAATTAAAGGCGTGCGCCACCACCGCCCGGCATTGAGTGTTTCAGGGTTTTGGTTTTTTTTTTTTTTTTAATTCTTTTAAGATTTTATTATTTATTTATGTATATGAGTGCTTTATCTGCATGTACAACTTTGATCTACTACTCTTGTGACTATTCTGATCCTGGTTCTCTTTCGTGGCTTCTTTTATAGGAGAGAAATGTCTGGAGCAACTGAAGAACTTTCTGGCCATTTACTTTCACTTCTTGTTACATTTTTTTCAATGGATTGTCTTTTTACAAAAATTAATTTTTCATGGTTCTCTGCAATTACTATTTTCCTCATACTTCAAAAATGCTTTTATATATTTCATTTTCTAGAGAAGAGCTCTGTTGGCAAAATATGGCTTGCAAGCTAAACTCATTCTAGAACCTGCTTGGATTTTTAGTAACTCACTTTTAAAAATTTATTTTAAGTGTGTGTGTGTGTGTGTGTGTGTGTGTGTGTGTGTGTGTTTGCCTTGGGGAGCTGGAGTTATTGAGCCACCAGAGGTGGGTACTGTGAACGGAACTTGGAAGCGAATGCTGAGCCATCTCTCCAGCTCTTCCTCTTTTATTTAAAGAGATATAAAGGAAAACCAGTAAGAAGACTGAGAGACCAGTAAGAAGACTGAAATGGTGCAAAGCCTAAATGAAAGACTTTCCCATATAGCCCTTTACAGAAAGGACTTGTCAGCTTTTGCCTTGTCTTCCACTGGGAAGCTTCCTGGGTTCCACATGGGGAGGTTTTATTGGTTATATTTCTGCTTTTGCTAGGGTCTCTGTTCTGTTCAACAACGTTGATGGTGATTGGCAGCTGGGCAGCCAGGTTGTTGGTGACCTAACTTCGTTTTAAAGTCTGCTTTCTTAAGCCGTTTTCACCAGTGGTTGCAAATTGGGCATCTTCTGGTACCTTAGCTGACTGAGGTACAGCTTGGCATGTGGGGGCTTTGGGGCTGCAGTACAGTATGGACAGAAAGTTCAGTTGGCCCCACTTAGGAGCTTTGCAGTGGGCATAGATTTAGAAATGTCCTAATTTGGGGCAGAGGGTTAGGCCCTTACGTCGCTGTTTGGAATAATCATTAGGTGAAGGTGACGTGGGGAGGCAGCTCAATTGAGCCCCTGGCAGTTCCTGAAGGAAGAGAACTGACAGCTGAGAGCTGTTTGCTTTCCGGTACCACTCCCAGCAGCTGGACAGTAGTAAATCCTTCATTCCAGAAGGGAGATGGGTCAGTACATCACTGTGACTGCTAGATGGCCTTTCATTTAAGAAAAAAACAAAAACCAGTGATTAGCTCCCCTGTCCCCTCTCTCTTTTCCACTCCTTGCCTTTGACTTCCTCTTTGAACTAGGACCTCATGCATGCTGGGAGGTGCTCTACCATTGAGATTGATTTCAGTCGTCTTCTTATTTTGAGATAGGGTGTCAAAGTGCCCAGGCTGACCTTGGACTCACTCTGTAGCCCAGACAGGCCTAAACTCTGATTCTCCTGTGGCAGCCTCTTCAGTGGGTGGTAACGGGCTTCTATCACCAGGCATGGCCTTTAAAAACAACAACAACAACAACAACAACAACAACAACAAAAGTTTTTTTTTTTTTTGAGACAGTCTCTGTGTGTAACCATCTTAGGTTGGCTTTGAACTTTTGATCTTTCTGCTTTAGCCTGGGATAACAGGCATGTATGATTACACCTGATTTTCTTCTATAATGAATTAATACTTCTCAAGAGAAAGCTGTAGAATAGAGTTCCCTCAAGTTGTGTGTTTTTCTTAAGTATTTGATGGCAGGGCATGTTGGTGCCCTCCTTTAATCCCAGCACTTGGGAGGCGGAGACAGGTGGATCTGAGAGTTCCAGGATGACAGCCAGGGCCACACAGAGAAACCCTGTCTCAAAACAACAAAGAAGAAAGATTGATACCACGCAGGCATAGAGTGTTACACATTTCTACATGTGAGTACAGGTGTGTGTGTGTGTGTGTGTGTGTGTGTGTGTGTGTGTGTGAGAAAGGACAACTCTCCTGCTGTTGGGACCTGGGGATCAGGCCTGCTCACAGATATCTCTACTTGCTGAGCCGTCTCTGCCTTGTTTTCAAGTTGTCTACTCTCAAGATGGGTGGGTGGTATTACAAAGGCATTTTTGAAAAGGCTGTTTTGGTCTTAATGTGTATAAATGAATTAACCATCTCAACATTGGAAATGTCACAATACAATCCTAAAATCATAATTGTAGAAATGAATTTAGTTAGCATATCATTAAATTTTTATATGTATTTATTTGTGTATGTATGTGGTCATGCACGTGCTCTGGTGAGGTGTGTGTGTGTGTGTGTGTGTGTGTGTGTGTGTGTGTGTGAGAGAGAGAGAGAGAGAGAGAGAGAGAGAGAGAGAGAGAGAGAGAGAGAGACAGAAGACAGACAGACAGAAGACAATCTGGAGTTGGTTCCCTCCTTCCACCATAGGGCTCCAGGACGAAACTCAGGGGTAGGTTGGTGGTATTCACTCAGCCATCTTTCTAGCCCTGTTGTCAATATATCTTAAAAAGACATCCAGTTCAGTCTTCACATCTAACAAGTGAAGAAGCTGAGAAAGACTAATGGTCATTTATAAAAGCTGGTTAGTGATAAGTAGGGATTCGAATATGTATGTCTAGATGTCTAGTTTAGTGTACTTGAGATCAGTGTCTTATTTCTTCACTTGATTTTCTGTAATTCCTAAGAAAAGAGTATTGGAGTTCTTCTAAAACTGAGTAATTTTTTAAAATGGCTTTTGGAATCATCTTGTTCCTAGGAACAATGTTAAACAGTATACAGATACTTTAGTACCAACAAGTAGTTTCTGGAGGGATAACGTTTTAGATGATTTATTTTTAACTTTTCAGGAAGATGATTTCACTTTTAACTTTGGAAACTTCTCCTAATGACTGAGTGATCAGGTAATGGAAACTCTTCACCATTTGCTGGCTGAATCAGTATAAGTAAAAAGTCTGAGTATATGCGAGAATTAAATCAATATTATATGTCTAATGCAGAACTGCAGATCATCTGTATCATTACTGTTGCTTGCATCGGTTTGCATTTGAATTTAATGTTCATGTCAAGTAATAGTCCTTTGATTGTTGAGGACTAATATTAAGGATACTAATAATAGAGGTAGTTTTAAAATTAATTTTAAGTAAAGTTAAAATGATTTCTAATGTGGAATAATTGCTTTATAATAAAAGGCAGGAAAATGACATGTTTTGTCATGAATTAATCAGAAGTCCAAACATTCCAACCTTAGAAGAATCATTGTTGCTGTTTGATTTTTGCTTTCTGAGACAGGGTCTGTCCATGAAGCCAAGTTTGGTCTTGAACTCACGATTCCCTTGCATCTCTAGGAATGGGATTACATGCATATGCCCCCATAACCTGTTAAAATTCACCATCATTCTAAATACATGCTAAATAAATGCTTGGTGGTATAAGTATCTCATCCTGTTACACAACTAGCCCTGGAGTGTTTCCTCTTTCTCCCCAGCTCCTGCCATCCCTTACTCTACTTTCTGTTTCTGAATTAGTTTTCTAATGTGCTGTGTCTGTATAAATCTGACCACTCTAGATGCATCATGTAAGTATATGGCACAGTATTTTTCTTGTGACCCCCTTGTACTTATACTGTCCTCAAGGTTCAACCATGTGTTGTCATTTGCCAAAATTTCCTTTTATTACTCTGTTCTCTCTCCCTTTTTCCCTCCCTTCCTACTTCACACATCTCCCTTCCTACTTCACACATGTGTGTGACAGATTCTCATGTAGCCCAGGCTGGCCTTGAGTTGACTATGTAGCTGAGTATGACCTTGAACTTTTGATCTGTTTTCAAGTGCTAGAATCACAGACCTGTGCTACCATACTGGAATAATATTATATTGTATATGTTCATAGACACACACACACACACACACACACACACACACACACACATTAATCTGTTGGTGGACATTTGGGTTGCTGCTTCTACTTAGCTTTTGTGAACAGTGCTGCTGTGAACTTGTGCAGATGTCTGACTGAGACTATGTTTTCATTTCTGGATTAAGCCAAGAGGTAGGATTGTTGGATCACGTGGTAGTTGTATTTTTAAGAAGGGACTGGAGAGATTTTTGTTTGTTTGTTTGGGTTTTGTTGTTGTTGTTTTGTTTTATTTTGTTTTTCTCTCGAGACAGGATTTCTCTGTGTATCTCTGGCTGTCCTGACACTTGCTTTGTAGACCAGGCTGACCTTGAACTCACAGAGATCTACCTGCCTCTGCCTACCAAGTGTTAGGATTACAGTACACCATCATTGCTTGGCATGTGCCTACAATTTGAAGTCTCTGGAAGTTGAAGCAGGAATATCTCCAAGGTCATCCTGAATATTGGACATGAGTCAGAAACTCCTTAAAAAGCAAAGTGAGAGCAGAAGGTCATGTGACTGGACAGGCCCACCCTCTCTGCCAACATGTCCATTCCCAGACCCTAATGTGGGAAGCATGCACGGTGACTTGATGGGTCCTGTGAGCAGAGAGATGTGCTGTGATCATTGAATTTGCTTGAATTCATCAGGTCAAGGGAATCCAGATCAAGGTGCCAGGAGAAAAGGACTTGCAAAAAATGCTGAGGACTTGTCTGAACAAGAGGAAAAGGCCGAAAGAGAATGAAACCCGGATCCCAGGAGACCTACTCTGACAACTGTAGTTGGCTGGCAGTTGCAGTTGGTGAGATCTGTGAGGAAGGTCTAAAGTGCTAGAAGGCCTGACAGCTTCTGGTCTATGCTCCATCTGATTTGCCTAGAGGTTCCTGGCCTCTAGTCTGGTTGCCAATGATTCTTCTGCCTGGGCTGTAAGAGCTTACACATTGAAACGTGCAGCTCAGTGGTGTGGCACATCTTGTATAGCCCAAAGCAGATGCCTGGATGCTGATGTGCCAACACCACAAGGCCTCTGAGTGTTTTGATGTCATTTATCTGGACCCCTATGGCAGGCCTGTCCGCTTCCTGGATGCAGCAGTGCAGGCTATGAATGATGGAGGACTGGTGTGTGTCACCTGTACGGACATGGTAATGTTGGCTGGGAACAGCACAGAACAGTGCTATAGCAAGTATGGAGTCCTGGCCCTCAAGAGCTAGGCCTTCAATAAAATGGCCCTGAGAATTGTTTTGCATAGCGTGCATCTACATGCCAGCTGCTACCAGCGCTTCATGGTGCCACTGCTCAGCTTTGGTGCTGACTTCTGTGTCTGGGTTTTTGTGCTTATCTTCACAGGCCAGGCAGAGGTTAAGTCCTCAGCAAGCAGGCCCTGGTGTTCCAGTGTGTGGGTTGTGGAGCCTTGCGCCTGCAGTGCCTTGGCAAAATGTTGGGAGACCCTGGTGGCAAGGTCAAGTTTACTGCAGCCTATTGTCCTCGAGTGACCTGAGCGTTACACTGTGGACAGTGACCACTAATCCTGACTGCATCCACACCTCTAAGTGAATCCAAGGTGTTTTGAGTGTTGGTACTGAGGAACTCCCATTGTTCCTTTCTACTACACACTGGACCAACCGAGCAGCACCATCCACTGCAACACACACTGCTTTCTGCAGCTTGAGTCAGCTTTCCTTCACCCTGGCTTTGGGGTCTCTCTCTCTCATGCCTGTAAAAATGCAGTGAAGACAGATGCTCCCCCACTTACAAACTCCCCCAGCTTTCTGGGACATCATGCTGGGAAGACTGTCCACTGAAACGGGAGCGCTGTCAGAAAGCAGCCCAGCATTCTGAATTCTCGCTATGAAGCCCAGGCTGAAGGCCAACTTCAACATCCGGGAATACTCCAAACCCAGCTCCAGCCAGCAAGGACTCAAGCACTTCCAGGCCAGTCCAGAAGCCAACTGGGGTACCCGGCCCCGTGCCCAGTCTGGGGGCAAAGCCGCAAGTAAAGGTCTGTAGGAGAGGTGGAGGCTGCTACAGAATAAGTGGAAGGAGCCAGCCCAGGGGGCAGCTGCCTCAGGGGATTTCCTTGCAAACGATTCAAGGATGGTACCTGTCAGCGAGGGGACCAGTGCTGTTACTCACACAGCCTGGAAGCACCTGTGGTCTCTGCTGATCCTTCTCTCACACTGACTGTCCAGAGACCACCACCAAGAAGATCTCCACTGGATTAGAGGCTGCTGATGGGGGCACTAGTGGGCCAGGTGTGGACTGAGACAATAAAGAGATATCACCTTCAAAGAAAAAGCAGAGTGAAAAGATGAGGGCTGCTGAAGTAGTTTAAGTTCCTGGGTTTACTGCCCCAAACAGAAAACAAAAACAGATAGAACATAAAAGAAATACTAATTTTTAAGGAGTGTGGGATAGTTGGAAAGGGCTATTGAGATGGAGTAAAGTCACTTGCTAACAGACCTGATGACCTGAATTTGATCTTTAGGATCTGCATGGTAGGAGTGAACCAGCTCCCTCAGGTTGTCCTCTGACTACCACAGCTGCCCTGTACTGCTTGTGCACTCTCTCACATATATAGGAAATAAATAAGTGCAATTAAAAAAAAAAGAGTTGGATAAAAAGATATGTCTTGTAGGACTTTTCTAAATGGCTGTTCAGATTATTAGGTTTTTGTTAGTCTTAAAGGAGTAGTACAAGTTCATCTGTCTAAGTTATGAGAGCAGTGCATTCCATGAAAGTTTATATTTCTAAGTGGTTTTAATTAGTGGTTAGTGATCTGGCTATTTTCTTCCTGAGGTGTTTAAAAACTACCCCTCACAAAAAGAATTAAGTGATTATGGTGGTTTGAATAGAATACTCCCCCCCCCCCCCCCAATACACTCATGTATTTGAAGACTTGTTCCTCAGTTGGTAAAACTGTTTGGGAAGGATTAAGAGATATGGCCTTGGTGGTCAGTGTTGTCAGGCTTTGAGGTTTTCAAGACTGCCAGTGCTCTCCCTCTTTGGGGATCCAAATGTAATCTCAGGTGTTCTGCTGCCATTCCTTTACTCCGTCATGGACTCTCACCCTCTGAAACCATACACCCAAGTTAAACACTTGGTTCTGTAAACTGCCTTGGTCATGGTGTCTTATGACAGCAGTAGAAAAGCAACTAAGGCAGTGATTTTATTGATTGGTAAATTTTAAATTCTTATACTTTTTTATGTGAAGGTGTAAACTTAAACCTTTTTTAGGCCATTCTTGTGGGAAGAGGTCATGGAATTTTAGAGACTTAAAGGCTAGGGTATCTTGAAATACCTGTAGTGTGATTGGTTGTGTGTCAATTGAGAGACACTTTTGCAGGGTTTGTAGCTCTGGCTAGCTTGCTACTATGTAGTGTAGACCTCAAACTGGCAATCCTCATGTCTCATCCTTCATAGTGTGATGACGGGGTACACCATGGCCCACTTAAGTATAGAGACTGTGTTCATGTTTTTTTTAACCCCCTTGGAAATTTTTAAATTGGCTACATGAATAAATATTGATTGAAATTTTATATACTCTAGCACAAAATCTAAGTAGAAATACCTGACTCCTAAAATTTACAGTTCTTTAATCTTACTCATGTTCAGGTTCTCAGATATTTTAAATATGTTCTTAATTTTGATCATTAGTGTTCTGAATTAGTATTGAGTAAGTAGTAAAGTCTCTGAAATTACAAACATACTTATTTGGATCAAATGAATTTCCCTTTAACTATATAAAACAACTTTGCCTTATTTTAAAGTAGAATATCAAAAATAAAACAAATACTTCTAGGCTAAGATCGTATCAGAAATTGTACATGTGGGGCTGGAGAGACACACAGCTCCATGGTTAAGAATACTGGCTGCTCTTCCAGAGGACTCAGGTTCAAGAGGATTCAGGTCCTCTTCTGATCTCTGTGGGCAAAACAGTCATATACCTAAAAATAAATCCATAAACTTAAAATGTAAAAAAAAATGAATTGCATGTGTAAGATTATTCCTGTATTTTACAACTGGGAAAGTAGAAAACTGCAATGTACAACATTGTTCAACAAGAAAAATGTTCATTCGAGGATATAATTCAGCTGCTAGAGTGCTGACTTGCTTAGCGTGCATGAGTGGAACCTCAAGGGAGTTCCATCCTCTGTATCACATGAGATTGGACATATACTGTGTATGGGGGAGGGGGAGAGAATAGTCACTTTCTATGTCACTGTGTCACTTGAATATCCTGAAGTTATTTACAACTGAACCTTGTTTTAGGAAAGGGAGACAGGTAATTGTGAATCAAGTTTAGACTGATGCTGCTTGAATCAATATTGAAAGTTTTTTTTTTTTTTCTGGTTTTTCGAGGCAGGGTTTCTCTGTGTTGCTTTGCGCCTTTCCTGGAACTCACCCTGTAACCCAGGCTGGCCTCGAACTCAGAGATCTGCCTGGCTCTGCCTCCGGAGTGCTGGGATTAAAGGCGTGCGCCACCACCGCCTGGCAATATTGAAAGTTTTATGCTGGTGACCTCTAGTGGTTGTTGTCAAACATCAGCAAATACTAAATAATTGTATGATAATCAGATGTTTAATGTTGAATAAATTCAAGAGATGTATAAAATATAGTTCCAGATATTGAAAATCAGCAACAAGGTTGGGTTATGCTGCGTTATCAGCTAAAATTGGGTAGATGAAAACAAGTTTTTGCCTTAGTAATATATGTTTAATAATGAATTGCAAGTTAACTACTTCCCTTTCTACTTTTTTGTTTGTTTGCTTGTCTGAGACAGGGTATCTCTGTGTAGCCCTGGCTGTCCAGGAACTCTGTGTATTAGGCTGGTCTCGAACTTAGTTCTGGAATTAACAGGCATGCACTACTATATCTGTCTTACCTTGATACTTTTTAGATGAGAGTTGTTAAAAGCATCAGTTGGGGGTTGGGGATTTAGCTCAATGGTAGAGCGCTTGCCTAGCAAGCACAAGGCCCTGGGTTCGGTCCTCAGCTCCGGGGCGGGGGGCATCAGTTGACTTCAGCAATTAAAAAAAAAAAATGAATTTTCCTGGTGCTCAAAAAATATTTTCCTGTTGGATGTAGCTCAGTGGAGTACTTGCCTAGCAAATGAGAGGCCTTGGAGTCAAACCTCAGCACTCCAGGTAGAAGGAATGGGAAGCCTACCTTCACTGGAGCAACCACCCCATTCCATTGTAGGACGCCCTTCCCCTACTTTTAGGTGGTTGAGACAGGTCTTGGTACTTGGCTTTAGGAAGCCTTGAATTCAACATGTGGTTCAGGCCAGCTGAACTAAAAACCCTCCTGCCTGTAAGAATTAGGAACTATATATACAAGGCTGGGCCGGGTGGTGTACACCTTTAAAAACCCAAGCACCCTGAGTTTGAGGCTAGCCAGGTCTAGATAGAGAGTTCTAGACAAGGCAGGCATACATAGTGAGACATAGTGCCTGCAAAGAAATGAACAGAAAAAGTTACAGATTGCATATATATAAGGTACGTAAGACATTGTAGAGCACTTTGAGTGGTATTGACATTGTTGACTATGAAAGTCTTGGTGCATGGACACGGGTGTGTTTATATCTTAATTCATTTCACCAGTGAAAGTGCAAGTTTTTCACTTCCTTGGTTAATTCCTAAATATCTTATCCTTTAAAAAATACTGTGTGTGTGTGTGTCTGAGTGTTAATGTGTGTGAGCGCCTAAGCCACATGCATGCTCTTGCATACAGAGGCCCGAGGTTGAAGTTGGGAGTTTTTCTCAGTGACTCTTCACTTGATTCATTGAGGCGGGGTCTTTGAATTTTTCCCAGAGCTAGCTTGTTCAGGGGACCCACTGTCTCTGCTTCCCTCTATGCTAGAATTACAGTCAGGTGGCCAACCCCAGCCCAGCTTTTGCTTAGGCTATTTACTACATTTTATTTATTTGGTGTGTATGCCTGCACGTATCTTTGTGTGTGCATATGGAGATCAGAAGACAACTTATTGGAGTCAACTCTGTCCTGCCATATGAGTGCCAGGGATCAAAATTACTTGGCAGCTAGTGCCTTTATCAGCTGAGTCATTTTCCTGTTTTATATCTTTCTCTTAAAACATTACATTATTTTTATTTATGTGCATGTATGTGTCTGTTTACCTGTGTGTATGCCCTGTGTGAGTACAGGTGGCTATGGAGGCCAGATTATCTGGAGCTAGAGTGAGCTGCCATGTGGGTGCTGAGAATTGAACCCAGGTCCTCTGCAAGAGTGCCAACGCTCTTAACTGCTGGGCTGCCTCTTCTGCCTCTGTTAAGCACTTTTAAAGCGATCATTTCCGTCCCTAGTGTTTTGTGCTATCATCTTTTATAAAGTATATGGTCTTTGTTGTTAGTTTGTGGGCTTTCTGTTTAGTTTCACTGGAACATTTTCCTGCCCCTGTATTGATTAGTGTCTTCTAATTTTTAGGGTTGCTTTTTCTTTTATTTGGGCATGTGTTTTAATTTCTCTAGATTGTTATTATATCTTTACATCTGTCTTTAAAACCCGAAGTCTCTCAACTCTGTTCCTGTAAAATAAAAAATACATTTTATACTTTCTTACTCTAAGAGAGAGGAACCAGAGCACAGTCAAAGCACAACCAGAGTCCAACAGTGTATACTGTGTCGGACACTGGGGACTCAGGATCTATCTTCTGGGCTCTTAAGGGATTGGGTAGTTCTACTTCTGTGCTTTACCCTGTACAGCACACAGCTTGTATTCGAGGTTCAGGCCAGCTCCACCCCACCACTGTCTTTGGTGATCATGGTGTTGGTGTCCCAATGCTGGGATCTCTGCTGC
Source organism: Peromyscus eremicus (assembly GCF_949786415.1). NCBI lineage: Eukaryota > Metazoa > Chordata > Mammalia > Rodentia > Cricetidae > Peromyscus > Peromyscus eremicus. Next base: position 21,576,758 of record NC_081430.1, on the reverse strand, counting down.
ACCTCTCCTGACCTCTCTTCGAGGACTTTGACCTGGCTACATGGTATCAGAACCTCAGCTTTCCCCCATGACCCCTTCAGTCCTTCAGTCCTGGGACTGCTTCTACAACTGAGGCTGGATCATTACCAGTAGCTTTTCCTGGCCTCTCATAGTGCCAAGCCTCAGTTGTACTTCATGACCATACTTTTAAAACCGTTCCCACCTGAGAGACTCTTACACAATACCAAGTTCAGCTGCCAGCGTGAGGTCCATACCGCTTTGGCCCTCTCTGCACTGACAGTATGCTGACCTGAGGAAACATTTCCCAGACTGTTTCAACTCAGTGTTGCTGGTTGCTTTATAATCATAGCTGTTTTTTTTAGCTCCAGCAGATCAGAACCCAGATTCCAATTTATTTTTTATTTTTAATTAATTAATTAATTTTTGAGGCAGGGTTTCTCCATGTAGTCCTGGCACTCACTCTGTAGACTAGGCTCAGAGATCCGCCTGCCTCTGCCTCCTGAGTGCTGGGATTAAAGGAGTGCACCACTACCACCTGGCAAGATTTTTGTATTTCTTTTTGAGATGGTTTCTCTACATAGCCCTGGCTGTTCAGAACTCACTATGTAGGCCAATCCTCCTGCCTCCCAAGTGCTGGGATTAAAGATTAGTGCCATCATGCCTGGCTGAACCCGTATTCTTAATGCAAACTATTAAATGGTCCTGATGGAGCCTTTAAGGGATGCAGAGCTTGCCTCTGAGACTTGACAAGCCTTGCCTCACCTCCACTCTGCGCTGCTTTCACCCTTGTTTTCTAAGTTCCCACAATAGCTTAGTAAGCTCCAAACACTCCGTTTTCTAGCCCAAAGCCTTTGGACAACCCTCCCCAAAACATGCTCAGGTCTGTCACAGCAGTACCCCACTGCTAGTACCAGCTTCTGTGTCTTAGGGTTTCTATTGCTGTGGTGAAACACCAGGATAAAAAGCAACTTGAGGAAAGGGCTTATTTATCTAACAGCTGTCAGGGTCCCAATTCATCACTGAGTTAAGTCAGGGCAGAAACCTGAAGCAGAAGGCACGGCGGAATGCTGATTAATGGCTTACTCCCCCGTCTGTCTTCCCCAGTTTGCTTTCTTGGACACCCCAGGACCACCTGCGCAGGGGAGGCACCACTCCCAGTGGGCTGGGTCCTCTCACATTAATCATTATGAAGAAAATGCCCTGCAGGCTTCCCTACAGACAGTCTGATGGAGGCCTTGACTCAGTTGAGGTTCTACTTCACAGAGCCTTCTAGCTTTGTCAAAGACCCAACCAAGACATTGAGTGTCTTTTTTTCTTCCCAGTGTAGGGCTATTCTGGCAGCTAAAATCCTTTGTAAATTTTATTTTATTTTTTTGTAAAGGTTTATTCTCACTCTCCCCCCCCCCCCCCCAGCTGGAGTTGAAGGCTGTTGTGAGCTTTTTTATCTCTTCTGCACCACTACCAACACCATGGATGGGTGCCAAGACCAAACTCTGGTCATCTGCAGAAGCAGCAAGCACTTTTAACCACTGAGTCATCCTTTTATTCATAAACATATACAGACATACATTTGGAGATTCATTGAAATTAAACCTCTTGGTCACTTTGGGTGAATTAGTATTGATGGTTTTACTATGATGGGCTTGATAGTCTGTTTTCTCTTTCAATGCCATTATTAAATTGCTGGATTATGTGTGGAAATCTCGTACATTCATAGGTACCTTTGGGTTTTGATGCCATCCTAAGGTTTGGTTTTTGTTTTCTCAGACAGTTTCACTGTAGCTCTGGATGACTTTAAACTTTGAATTTTGCTTCTGCCTTCTTAGTTCTGGGATTGCAGGCATGAGTCACCACCTCTGACTTGTACATTTGTTTTTTGAGATTATGTTTAAGTGTTTGTTTGCAGAAGTGAATGCTATTAATGGTAAATTATGACCTGTGAGTAACTGGAAGTCCTTTATACTTTACTAAGTGCTAAATCTGTTATTTATTTGGTCAAATGTAACCTTTACACTTTCAAGTGGGAATAAAACTATTAAATACTTGATACTACCAGCTCATAAAGTCATCAGCATATGAGGACATGAAGCAATTAAGAAAAAATTATAAGGCCTGGGGAGGTAGCTCAGTTTGTAAGGTGCTTGTCTTTCAAGCATGAGGACCTTCATTTAAAGAAAGAAAGCCATGTGGGGTTGGAGCAATGGCTGAGTGATTAAGAGCACTAGCTGCTCTTCCAGAGGGCCAGGGTTCAACCCCTCAGTACCTACTGTAAGGATTATGTCCTTAATTACATCACTAGCCTGGGACAGTGTTCCAGCCTAAAAAGCGGGCGTGCCCTCTGTGCCCTCTCTCTTTCTGCACTCTCTCCTTCCATTCTCTCCCCCCTCCATGTGCTCTCCCCCTCCCCCTCCCCCTTCCCCTCCCTCCTCTCCCAATAAAGCTCTAGAAAGGTAACCATGGCTCGTGACTCTTCCATCACTAATACATCCAGCACTCTCCTCTGTTGGCATGGCGGCCGCAGGCGGCAGCCAGCCACGAGTGCTGCCACTTAACTAATACCTACGTGATAGCTCACCACTATCTCCAGCCCCAGGGATCTGATTCCCACTCCATAAGCACTGTATGCCTATGGTACACAGACATACACGCAGGCAAAACACTTGTACAAACGAAGTAATGATTCTTTTTAGTTTTTTCGAGACAGTCTCACTATATGGCTCTGGCTGTCCTGGAACTCACTATGTAGACAAGGTTAGCCTTGAACTCACAGAGATCTGCCTGCCTCTGCTTCCAGAGTTCTGGGATTAAAGGCTTGTTCCACCACACCTAGCAGATTTTTTTAAACTATGCTAATTTTTATCCATAAAATTTCTTCCAGGTTACGTAAAGATTAAACATTAATATTGTTAGAGGCCCTAAAGAATTATGGCCCATTTGTGGTTATCTTTATTTTCAAAGAGGATTATGTTATCTAATAGAAAGTCTAGTTGGTCATTTCTATAAATTTTAAGTCTTGAGGTTATGCATAAAAATGTTGCAGTTGCATTTATTTTTCCAGTTTTGATTCACTGTGGCTGGTTAAGGAAAAATGAAATAAATGTATCTTAATGTTTTTAGGCACGGATTGCATTTTTACAAGGAGAAAGGAAAGGTCAAGAGAATTTGAAGAAGGATTTAGTGAGAAGAATAAAGATGTTAGAGTATGCATTAAAACAAGAAAGGTATGTATAGTTCATTTCTTAGTGACTAGAACAGAACAGTGTCATCTTCATTTACATCCTTGTATGCTGTAGTGGAAGCGTTTTCACATTTTACTTTGTGTATGGGAAAAGAAAGAATGAGAAGTAGAAGTAAGAGAGTTTGCTAAATGTTTTGGATTTTTTCTATCTCTAAAGATCAGGAGAAATTTATCTTTTCACATGTATATTTGTTACTTGGATAATTTTTCTTCTTTAATAGTACATTTTCAATGTTTTTAGCAAAAATGGAAAAAAAGGGACACATTGCTTTGTTATTAGAGTAATGCATTAGTACTCAGTTGTAGAAAAATAATTATTCTTTTATCAATTGTTAAATTTTCAGGGCAAAGTATCACAAATTAAAATATGGCACAGAACTGAACCAAGGTGATTTGAAAATGCCAACCTTTGAATCAGGTAAGTGTTACTCTTTTTTTTTTTTTTTTTAATCTCATTTTATGTAACAGACATACTCTTTATCCTAATTTTAATTTTATAGCATTAGATAATTAGATGATTATTGAAAAGTGTGAAATTTGATGAAAGAATTTTTTTTTTTTAAGATTTATTTATTTATTATGTATACAGTATTCTGCCTGCATGTGTCTTTGCAGGCCAGAAGAGGGCACCAGATCTAATTGCGGGTGGTTGTGAGCCACCATGTGGTTGCTGGGAATTGAACTCAGGACCTCTGGAAGATCAGCAGTCAGTGCTCTTAACCTCTGAGCCATCTCTCCAGCCCTGATGAAAGAATTTTTAAATATGTATTTTTATGTATGTATGTGTGTACATGAGCATTCTTGTATGTGCACATAAGTGCTGGTATCCACAGAGTACAGAAGAGGGCATCAAATTCCCTGGAGGTGATATTAAAGGCAGTAGTTATGAGTTACCCAGTGTGGGTCTTGAGAATTGAACTTGGATCCTCTGCAAGAGCGGTGTGGAATCTCTCCAGCCCCTGGTGAAAGTACTAAACAAATAAAATTTGCTTCTCAATCCTGAGATTACTTATCCTATTCTCTCCAAAGTGAAACCTATATGAAATTGTGGGTACATTTTTGCTAGGAATTAAAATCAAAACATGCTAAAGTAACTTTTTCTACCTGTAAGCAATTTTGTCCCTCATGTAAGCTTAATTAATGTGTATATCTACATTTATATACATGTGTTTATATCTGGTTAGGCGTGGTGGTACATGCTATGAACCCTAGCACTGTGGAGGCAGAGGCAGGCAGATCTGAATTTATTGCCAGCCTGGTCTGCAGAGTGAGCTCCAGGACAGTTAGGGCTACATCATGAGCACCAACTCCCCCCCCCCCATGTGTTTTTACATTTATGTCTTTATTTTGTGTGTGTGTGTGTTGGGGGGGGGGTGTCAGGACCACTTTGGGGGATTACTTCTGAACTTCTCTCATGTATTTTGGGTGAATCTGGCTCAAGTTGTTTGATTTGGCAGTAAGTACCAACTCAAGCTTAATTTTTAATACTTAAAATGTCCCTTTATCTGGAGAAGTTCTAAATAGTTCATGATAGTCCTAAGATAGTAGAAATTTGGCTAAATTTGGAATTTATAGTTAGCCAGTTAAAATTTAGAGTAGGAAAATTATCTCCAATTTTCCTTCTTTATTAAGTAGGAGAGTAATATGAGAGTAATAGTTGATAAATATGTAGCCTAGAGTGGATTGGATATAGGAAAGAGCTAAGTTTAGTTTTAGGAGTTCATCTAACTGTATAGAATCTAAAAGAATGAAGAATGTTTGGACATAAGCAGACTGTGGGAATCATATTAGCAATTTTTGTATTTCTTGAGTATCTGGAACTTGGTTACACCAATTCTTCCCCCTTATTTTAAGGAAGGGTTTGTGCATTCCAGGCTTTCCTTCAGCTCCATACATATCAGTGGATGACCTGGAACACCTGATACTTCTGTATCCACCTTCAGATTTTTGACAGTGTAGTCAAATTGGAGTAGCTTGCTTCTAAGGCAGCCAAATTTTTTTCTTTATTTTTTTATTTTTTTTTTTTTAAAGATTTATTTATTTATTTATTATGTATACAGTGTTCTGTCTGCACATATCCCTGCAGGCCAGAAGAGGGCACCAGATCTCATTACAGATGGCTGTGAGCCACCATGTGGTTGCTGGGAATTGAACTCAGGACCTTTGGAGGAGCAAGCAGTGCTCTTAACCTCTGAGCCATCTCTCCAGCCCTTTTTTCTTTATTTTAATATGAAATTTTTTTCTTTGTAGTTTACTTCTGCTCTTAAAGTCAATGTGTGTAATAGGAAAATAAAACTTTGTAGGTATTAGTAAATTTTTAAAAATACCAGTTGGAGTTTGGGTCAATAGTAAGTACTACCCACTTGACAGAAGCAGACCATAAATACCACCTGAATTGATTATTTTTGGGTCATCCCTGCTTTGACAGTGGCGGAACCTTTTATTTTATCTTCAAGTTGTTGTGAAATGAGATCAAGATGGCATTCATGTTCTTGAGTGGTTCTAAAGGCTCATTCTCATTCTAGAAAACACTATCATATTCTCCTTCATAGACAGTAAGAATAAGAATGGGAATGGTAGTGTCTGCCTAGGATCTCACCAACGAAGGGTAGAGATCAGAGGGTCAGGAGCTCAAGGTCATTCTGTCCCTGTCTCAAAAACAAGCAAACAAACAAACAACAACAACAACAAAACCCTTTCCTGTAAAAGTAAGTTTTAGGAAAATGGAAAGTAGATACTTTGGTACATACTTACTCCCTATAATTACCACAAGACTGCAGTAGTTAAATAAGGCTCAGGACATATACAGGAAAAACAATGGATTCAAAGATTTCTTTTCGGAATAAGAGCAGTTACTGTATTGCTTGTTTTGGGTGGTTGTTCCTGGAGTGGAGCCTGTGCAGTTCTTAGTTTATCTTACTGGAACAGTTTGTATAAAGCAAGATCATTAACGTATCCATTCCTCCTACCCATAACTAAAATTGTGCTCAAACAAGTATCTTTTTGTCTATAATAGACACAAATAAAATAATTTGACTTATATGAAGCACAATAAAACCTAAGAAAATGTTTTTACTGATATAGAAAACTATTCAGAATGTTGAATAGAAGACAAAAATGAAGTAAGCAAATACATACCATACTAAGGATAAAATTATCAAAATATATTTGTAGATAAATATTAAATGAAACCACAGTCTCTTTAATAAAAACTCCTTCAAATCAATGTAAAAAAAAATGTAAAATACCGATTTGACAGAGGTTGAAGATACGAAAATGTTTATATCTCATTATTTCACATATTTCCTAAATTAATTTGGAAGAGTTTATATTCAAATATGTAAATGATTTATTTCTTCCATGTTTAGAAAATAGACAATCCAGTAGAAAAGTGAACAAAAGGTGTGGTGGCGCACACCTTTAATCTTAGCATTTGGGAGGCAGAGACAGGCAGATCTCTGAGTTCAAGGGCAGCCTGGTCTCCATAATTGAAGTTCCAGAACAGCCAGAGCTACAGAGAGAGAGATCCTGTCTCAAAAAGCAAACAAAAAAGTAGGAAAGAAAAAGAAAAGAGAGTGTACCTCGTGATAGAGAGGGCATCTTAATGGCTGGAAGAGAAATGATACTTTGTCTTGTAATCAGGAAGTGCAGGCAGAACTGCAGGGAACAGAGTTTGCCTCTACAAGAATGGCAGACAAAGCCGGGCAGTGGTGGTGGTGCACGCCTTTAATCCCAGTACCAGGGAGGCAGAGGCAGGCGGATCTCTGTGAGTTCGAGGCCAGCCTGGTCTACAGAGCAAGTTCCAATCAAGCCAGAGCTACACTGAGAAACCCAGTCTCAAAAAACAAAAACAACAACAGCAAAAGAATGACAGACAGGGATGGTAAGTGTTGATGAAGCTGTGGAGTTAGCAGAACTGCATATGCTGATGGTGGGGTGCTAAGTGAAGCTCAGACCCCAAGGTGCTTTTGTTCCAGTCAAGAACATAGCACACATACCTAGGAACTTGGTAATTTCACCACTTAAAATGCAGATATGTGGTCACTACGGCTTATATAAGAATGCCCTTAGTGTAATTATAGTGAAAATCTAAAAGCAACTAGAATGTCCATCAGCATTAAAATGGATGAATACGATATATTAGCAGACAAAATGCTGTTTAGCAATAAAAGTAAGTTAACTACAGCTAAACTTACCAATGTAAGGTGTCAAGTTCTTAAAATTGAAAATTGGTATAAATCATTTCTGCTATTCACAAATTAAGGTTTAAACGTTGAGATAGTGTTAATACTGTCTTAGAATTAGCTAGTAAGTGGTTGGAGGCACAATTTCTAGGATGCTGGTGTTTGTTGAGCTAGGCACTGATTGTTTGCTCAGAAATCCATTAAGTTGTGTGTTTATAATGTACTTCAAAGTTTATAATTGTCATAGTGAAAGAATGAAAACTCATTTCAACATGAGGAGGCTGGTTAAATATGTATATATGTTGTGTAAAATACTATAAATTTTTTTTGGTAGTAGTGATGGTAGAGATCAAACCTAGGCTTCTGCATTCTATGCTAAGTATTTTATCACCATGGTATACCCCCAACTTGATGTAATTATTTTAAAGTGATGCTAATGTGTTTTTCTTGGAGTATAATAAAATAGATACATTGGCTCCTATTAGTTATGTATATATTTTCAAGTAGAAAATACAGAATGAGAAACTCAAATACTAATAGTTGTTAACTTTTGGTGATTGGCAGTCATATTTTTAAAAATGTTTTTGTCTTCAGTTGTTATTGAGGAAAATAAAAGTGGAGACTATCATTATTATGTCATTACTTCTGGAAATTAGAGACTTACTTGTTTGAAGGAAGAATAAGAACATAATGATGAGTTGTTACAGTTAGAGAAGTAGTGGCTACAAAAGATACTGTAATTATTACCAATAGGTACTAAGTGACTCTGAGTGGTTTGGGAGCTTAATAATTGAGAATTAGTCTTAATCTCAATATGGGATGGGGAGGGGGATTTTTTCAAGCACTTCTCTTCATAGTACATTTATTTGGATAATGAGAATCTGTGGTGATAATAGTTTTACTGTAGGGGTAGTTTTTTAAAGCTTAATTCAACTGAAATGATACTATTTACTAAACATGTTTAATTCAGTGGTAGGGATTTAGTGGTAGTGGATTTAGGGTTTTGTGCAAGTTAAGCATGCCACTGTACTTAAACCTGTGGTTTCTTCTCCCCCCCCCTTTTGTAAATGTAAATACTTTAAATAAAATAATGGCTCTTTACCTGTTGTATATACTGTTTTCTGAGTTGAGTATTGTGACACATGCCTTTTAACCCCAGCGTTTAGGAAGCCTAAAATAGGATCAATTTGATGCCAGCCTGGCCTATATAGCATAGTGAGGCTCTATCTCAGTAAGCAAACAAAATTCCCCAAAGTAGTAAAAAACCCACTTTCTGTTTTTGTGTGTATAAAAGATATTTATTACAAAGCTATAGATTACAAGGGCTCAGTGGAGTGAGGAGTTAAGTATTCACTTTTGGATGTCTGCCAGAGAAGTTTGTCTCTGGGACTTGGATTCTGAGTTCCTCATCTAGGCTCTTTAAACAGAAAACCTTTGACTACAGGTAGAATGAGCTACCTATGGATTTGCCATTCACCATAAATAGGTCTTTATACTTCTTCTGGACCTGTTTAGGATTCAGCTTGGAGACATTGAGAATCTGCTGGGCATCCTGGAAGCTAAGGCCCAGGAAGTAGCTGCAGACTGATGCTTGGCATGTCCCAAGAATAAGTGGTTGTCTGGATGGCTGCAAACTACTGCTTAGGGCCTAAGAAAAGGCTCTACCCACCACCTCTGCCCATAACAGTGATCTGTGTTAGAGACTCTTCAGCAGCCTGGTTAGCTAGCCCCACTGGACCCTTGGTTTAGTGTTTTTCTAAAAAAATAAAGTCTGTGATGGAGACATGAATGTCTACTGATATAAATTCAAAATGAAGTATGTCTATGTGTATACACAGACAGACAAACAAACATATACACATATACATATATATCTCCAGTATATAATTGTTGATTTTGAGTAGCATATACAATATACCTTTTTAATCTTAAAGTATTTGACACAGCAAAATTCTATTTTATTTTGAAGCCCGGGCCTTTTTAGTTTTTTAATCTTAAAGCACATTTGAGGTCATTTGATTTTTAAAGCAGGTAGAGTACTGAGTTATTGAACAAACATTAAAGAAATGACCTGTAGTAAATCTTTTAACTTTTTTTCTTGTCTTATATAAAATATTTTCATGTGTAAATTTATTTCTCAAAAACCTGAACACTATAATAAGTTGAAATAATGTATGTAAAACTTCCCCTCCTTAATTTCCAGAGGAAACCAAAGACTCAGAGGCTCCTACACCACCTCAGAATAGCCAGCTAACGTGGAAACAAGGAAGACAGCTGTTGAGACAGTGAGTAATGATTTCAACTTTAAATCAAGTCAATTTATAAGTATAAAACTTGCTTTAATTTACTGTATGGTTTTCATAGTGCTGCTTTTAAAAAATCCATTTGTAAAGCTGGGTGTGGTGGCACACGCATTTAACCCCAGCACTGGGAAGGCCAAGGCAGGCCTGATCTACAAAGTAAGTTGCAAGACAGCCAGGGCTACACAGAGAAACCCTGTCTCAAAACAAACAAACAAAAAGCAAAGATCCTTGTATGTGTATCGGGGTGAGTGAGGCCCAGCTGCTTGTGGAGATCAGAGGGACAGCTTTCAGCAGTTGGCTCTCTCCTTTCATTTTTGGGTCACAGGGGTGGAACTCAGGTCATCAGCCTTGGCTGTAGGTAACTTTACCCACTCAGCTGTTATTAAAGAAAGCTATTTTCCTCTAGCTTCCCTCTCCCTCCCTCTCTCTCTCCTCTCCCCACCCCTTCCCTTTTCCTCTCTCCCTCTCTCCCTTTCCCCCTCCTCCCTCTCTCCCTCTTTCTCTCCCCCTCCTCCCTTTCCTCTCTCCCTCTTTCTCTCCCCCCCCTCGCTCGCTTGCTCGCTATGTATAGATAACATATAGATAAATAGATAATTCACTGTGTGTATGTCTGGTGCCTTTAGAGGCCAGAAGAGGGCACTGGATTCCACCTTGTGAGTGCTTAGGAACTCAACCTAGGACCTCTGCAAGAGCAGCAAGTGCTTTTAACCACTGAGATGTCTCTAGATCTTAGTGAAACTTTTGAGGACCCCTTTTGATGCTTGTTTATTAATGTACTAGAGATAACTCTATGGCAGATCCTGTCTTTTTATCTAGTAGTTCATTTTCTTAGAGTTGGAAATTTTGCTATTTATATCCTGCTGATAGCCCTGGGGTATAGTTGGATCCTTTATCTTGTTGTCAGTCATAACTACTGTACTTCTGTCTGAGCAGAACTGCAATCGTGTTTTTTTTGTTTGTTTGTTTGCTTGGTTTTTTGAAACACGATTTCTCTGTGTAGTACTGGCTGTCCTGGAACTCACTCTGTAGACCAGGTTAGCTTCAAACTCAGAGATCCACCTGCCTCTGCTTCCTGAGTGCTGGGACTAAAGACTTGTGCCATCACTGCCTGAATGTATTCTTTCCTTCACTCCAGTTTCTGGGTTATTTGCCACTTGATAGTACTAGGCTTTTTCTTTTGGGTCACCAACCAGCTCCCAAATCATGACACAGAGACTTTTTATTAGTTTTGAATGCTTGGCCTAGCTTAGGCTTGTTTCTGGCTGCCTCTTTTAAATTAACCTGTTTCTCTTTATCTACCTTTTGCCTCGGGGCTTACTACCTTTCTTCCTTCTGAATATCTTACTTTCACTGCTTCTCATGTTTTACTTGGCTGGTGTCTGCCTGGCTTCTGGCCCCAGGCATGTCCCTTGTTCTCCTCTTGTTTTTCCTTCTCTCCCTACTACCCCAGCCTAGTTTTCTCCTCCTGTTTATTCTCTCTGCCTGCTAGCCCTGCCTGTCCTTTCTCTGCCTCGCTCTTTATTACACCAATCAGGTGCCTAAGGCAGCCAAAGCAAAACAGCTTTTCATAATTAAACAAATGGACATAAACAAAAGTAACACACCCTTACACAGTTAAAGTAATAGTCTGCAGCATAAACCAATGTCTTTGCCTAGTTAAAATACTAGTCTACATCATTTGATCAGACTTTCATGTTTTCAGCCCTTGGCCATTTCATTTTCCTCCTTGTCTCCTCTGCTTGTGGCTGCTTTATTTGTGTTCTTAGCTCTACCTTAAACCCATGATGCATCATCTTGTTTAGTATCTTTTTATCACTGGCTGCCCACTGGTCTCAGTCTCACCAGAGTATGGATAAACCACAGCCTTAGTTCAATCTTACTTTTTGATCTCGAAATCTAATTAACTCATGGAGAAAAACAGCAGAATCAGTGGACAGCATTAACTGTTAGCTTATATCCACCTTGTACAGAGAACCTCTCTCTATACCCCATTCTCTATGGCCATTCCATTTGCCTCAGTCCAGCCGCAGCTTGGGTTCAGGTCCTAAGGTGGGGAAGGGCCGTCAGTGCATTGTCCGACCACCGGATGAGTTTTACACAAGTGGCCAGCCCAGAATAGCTCCAGTCTTCATTATTTGTACATCGAAAACAAGCATGTTTTCCCACATTAACAAACACGTTTTTCCATCCTCTAATGTTAAGCTCCAGCAAAAAAAATATGTCAAATATGTTTTCTCTCAACTTTTACATCAAAACATCTTTAAACCAAAACAACGTTTATCATTTTGTTAGCTTGGCCAAATATTAAGCCAGGTAAATCTTGTTTTTACAAAACTAAAAGGTGATTGACATAGGCACACATTTTCAAGAGCAATAATCTCATTCAAAACATACTTACAGCAATATGCTTCCAATCCTATCAGCGCTGAATTAGAACAGCTCACTGGGACTGAAGACAGCAGGCATCCCCAGACAAGAAACCTGAGAAGCATCAGCTCCCAAAGAATTTTAGGGGAAGATAATTCAAGGAAAAAAAAAGAGTTTCCAGGAATGATCATATCTGTCCCATGCATGATTGACAAAATAATACTAAAACTGCCAAGAGACTCACTGGTCAGTCATTACAAGAGAGAAGAGAGTGTTCTTTCAACCTTTTTACTTTTCTTTCTGGAATCTGTGTACGCTTCTTATGTGTTACCTAGTTCCCAGATTCCTGTAAATGACTAGAACCTGAACTAAGAACAGTTTTGATGGGAAAGGGCACTAGAATAACTAGGAGAGTTGAAGGAAACACTCCATGATAGGTGTCAAGTCAGGGAGCTTTGGAGAACTTGCAGAGAAAGTCCCAGGACCCAGTCTTAATCTCTGTCTGGTTGTCTACTTCTCTGTATTAGTTTGATTCTCTTCTTCTGAAGAAAAACTCCTTGTTTTCCCATGTGACAGCTCCCTACCTCCGTTTCTGAGAAGGGTTTGAAATGGCCTAACTTATTCGAGCAATGACTCAGTCATTCCTATCCAGGTTGTGGAAGACTCTGGCAGTTAATTTAGGCCCAAGTTTAGAGACGGGTAAGGAAAGGAACTGTTTCCACCACATGTAGATTGCGTTGTTTAGAATAAAGAGTGGGGATGGCTGCAGGGAGATCTTTATTTCTCTCAAATGCTCATCTCATCACCTGCATTCATGTTGTCTCTACTTTCCCCCTTTATTTTTAGAGCCAAACTCTTTTGAAACAAGGTTGTTGTGTGGTACCCAAGACTTGCCTTGCACTCCTGGTCCTGGCACTTTTTCCAGATAGTTTATCTCTGTAGTCTTTATTCTTGTTCCTTGCTTTGCCTCTTGAATGCTAGGATTTCAGGAGTAAATCACCATACTTGCCCTAATCTTTTTGTTTAATCGTATTTATTTGTGCATCAAAAAGGTGGTACTGCTTATTTTGCTCATTTTTATTCTCTCCCCTTTTTTTTGCTTGCTTGCTTGCTTTATTGCTATTCTAATCATTCTTCCTGTTATTAGCTCTCACCTATTTTGGTTGTTTACTAGGAGTATTTAAACACACATTTTGAAAAAATGTGTTCGTATTTGTGCCTGATTGTTTGTATGTGCACCATGTGCATACACTGCTGTTAAGGCCCAAAGAGGGTGTCAGATCCCCTGGAACTGGAGATCTAGGTCGATTGTGAGGTGTTTGATCCAGGTGTAGGAAGTGAACCCAGGTCCTCTGCAAGAGCAGCAAGTGCACTTAGCCACAAGCCATTTCTCCAGCCTCAAGACTGCTTTCTCATCCTTCATTAACTCCTAAATATTTTCAGGTGAAATTAAATTCACAGCCTATTATCTACATATCACCATCTCTCTCCTTCTTTCCAATCTCATTGGATCCTAGGTTAAGTACTTGGCTTAGATAAGTGGACTTTGAAAACCACAGAACCAGAGAAGTGCTCTGGAATCTGAGATCCTTAAAGGGGATTAGTCCGTTGATGAGTCTCTGGCTGAGAACCTAGCATGGTACTATTCTATGGTTCAGATCTACTGATTCTCTCCCAATACCTTGGATATTTAAAAAACATGTATGTGTGCATACATGTGTGCGTATAAATTCACATATCTATTTAAAAGACATATGTATGTTTGGATAAAAGCATGCATTTATACGTGTGTGTGTGTGTGTGTGTGTGTGTATGTGTGTGTGTATTTCAAAAGCTTTTTAAAAGGTATTGAGATAATTGGCTGCTAATCAGAGGTGTAGTTTATCAGAGGTATACTATATTCCTTCCTCCCTCCCTTCCTTCCTCCCTCCCTTTCTTCCTCCCTTCCTTCCTTCCTTCCTTCCTTCCTTCCTTCCCTCCTTCCCCCCTCCCTTCCCTTCCCTCCTTCCCCCCTCCCTTCCCTTCCCTCCTTCCCCCTCCCTTCCCTTCCCTCCCCTCCTCTCTTCTTCCCCTCCCCTCCCCTCTTTTTCCCCTTCCCTCCCCTCCCCTCTTCTTTCTCTTCCCCCTTTCCTCTTCCCCTTCCCATTTTCCTTTTTCCTTTTCCTTTCCTTTCTTGCTATTTCAAGACAGGGTTTCTAGCCCTAGCTACCCTGGAATTCCTCTGTAGACCAGGCTGGCCACAATTCAAAGATCTGCCTGCCTCTGCGTTCTGAGTGCTGGGATTAAAGTTGTGTGCCACTACACCCCACCTTATTTCATTTTTTTTTTAAAGATTATTTTATGTGTATGAGTGTTTTGTCTGGATGTATGCATGTGTACCACATGCATGCTGGGTGCCCACATAGGTCAGAACAGGGTGTTAGATACCTTAGAAACTGGTGTTATGGTTGGTTGTGGGCCACCATGTGAGCATTGTCTCCAGCATGTGTATTTCAGTTTTGACTAACAGTTGACATCATTCTCTTAGAACTGAAATTAGTCTATAGTGGAGCTATTGAGACAATGAAAAAGTATTTGTATGATTGTGGAGTTTTCTGAAAAAAATTTAATATGATTTGAAGGTGGCAGGTGTTAACAGTGTGTTGAGTTTTCGTTAATTGTTTATTTATTTTTATTTTACTTGCATTGGTGTTTTGCCTACATGTATGTGTGTGAGGGTGTCAGATCTTGGAGTTACAGATGGTTGTTAGCTGCCATGTGGGTGCTGGGAATTGAATCCAGGTCCTCTGGAAAGAGCCGTCAGTGGCTCTTAAACCACTGAGCCATCTCTTTAGCCCTCAGTATGTTGAATTTTAATGTTTAATTTTTCTTTTCATAGGTATCTTCAGGAAGTAGGATATACAGATACAATATTAGATGTACGATCTCAACGGGTAAGGTCATTACTTGGACTGTCAAATTCAGAACCAAATGGATCTGTAGAAGCAAAGAATTTAGAACAGATCCTGAATGGTGGTGAATCTCCTAAACAAAAAGGACAAGAAATCAAAAGGTAAGGTTTATATTTGTAGATGAACATTGTTTACCTTATGGACATCAAAGTCAGTGGTACAGCAGAGACTTTTCATTGTGAATCTCATTTTTAGCTAGATTTTAGTTCTTGTTAGACATTAAATGACTGCTTTTTGACTACATGAGTAGTTTTGAAATACTTAAAAATATTTGAACAAATTAAAGATACTTTTTTTAACATAAGGAATCTATAAAATGGGTTGATGTCTCTTGGGTCTTGGAACCCTGACTAGGGGTGGTTAGGGAATGAACAAATTACAGACGTTAGACACATACATGCAGAAAAGCTGGGGTGGCTGCCTGGGCTCTCTGATGGAGAAGTGCAGCATCCAGGAAGCTTAGCATGCTTATCATATACAACTGGACAAGGAAGGCCGGGGTGGGGGGTGGGGGGGTGGGGTGTCTGTTACGGTATGCTGCCGAATCAAGGAGGCACATTTAGCTCATCTGGGTAGGAGCAGTCTCTCCAGGCCATAAGTATCTGGAGTAAGGGGTTAGAAAGTTACTGTGTGCATTTCCACACACACTATCAACATTTGCAGTTGGATCTGAGGAAGGCTTTGCCATCCCTCTGAGCCTCAGCCTGGAAAGGGTTTGCTACTCCACTGGGCTGAGACTTTAGTCTTTGACATTGCTCTTGCCTTTATTATTCGGTGTTTTTTGTTTTTTTTTTTTTGGAGACAAAGTTCTCTAGGTAGCCCTGGCTGACCTATAATTCAGATCTTCCTGCCTCTGCCTCCCAAGCACTGGGATCAAAGGCATACACCACCACACCAAGCCTGCCCCTTCATGTCAACAATGCACATTCACTCAGGGCCTCCTCTGCTCCCCACAGATTGGTATCTCTTACGAATATATGTTTCATAATTTTAAATATGGGCAGATTTAATAAATTTAGCTTTTGTGTTTTACTGTTTAGTCTTCAAACATTTAGACTAAAGTATAAGAGGTCATAAAAAATTACTAAGTTGCTTGTTCTGGTATTTTTGAGAAATGATAACATGTTTGATTGTCTAAACTTAGTAGATTGTTTTTCTTTTTAAAGACTTAATTTTAATTATATTTGTGTGTGTGTGTGTATGTGTGTGTGTGTGGTGGGAGATGATGTACATGTAAATGTGGGTGTATACAGATGCCCAAAGAAGGCATTATATCTCCTAGATATAATGCTAGAGTTTCCGACTGCTGTGAGCCACCCGATGTGGGTGTTGGGACCCACACTTGGGTCCCCTGAAAGATCTCTTTCTTGTACTTTTACCTGCAGAGCCATTTCCAGGCCCCAGATTTTATTTTCTTGTAGCATTTACCTAAGATGTTTTAGACAGATTGCTGTGGGTGAACTCATTAAATACAGAACAATGCTTATTTTAATTGTAGAGCATAAGTAATCTTTAAAAAATGTTCTACAACAAACATTTTAGGCAATATCTTACAGTTATGTTGTCTTGAACCAGGAGTGGTGGCCCAAGCGTGCTGGTAGGAGGATCAGGAATTCAAAGTTGTTTTCAGCTACGTGATGAGTTGAGATTCATCTAAACTATCTAAGATCCTGTCTCATAGCAACAAAAATTAGGTTGTGTTTGAATTGCAACAGTTGCCTACAAGTAGTTTTAGACTAGGAATTAGAGGGTCAGGATGTGGCTCAGCAATCGAACACTGTCTAGCAAGTGTTCTTTTGACGGCCTGCCTTAAATTCCTAGTACCACTAATAAGGAAAAATATTAAAGTAGGGTGCAGGAAGAAATATCAGGTCAGTCACTGAAATCGTTGGAATCATCTTTTTTTTTCCTGCAGGCCCTCTGGTGATGTTCTTGAGACATTCAATTTCTTAGAAAATGCTGATGACAGCGATGAAGAAGAAAATGACATGATTGAGGGCATCCCAGAAGGAAAAGACAAACTTCGGATCAGTAAGCACAAAGTAGGAGAGTTCCATGATTTTCTGTCTACAGTCATGTGAACAGGAAGTTTTTAGGTGTCCCTTGAAAGGATTATATTGCTAGCTACTACTGCATTATGTACAGATGCAGGAATTATGATTTCATGTATTAATCACTAAATGGCTGAGAAAAGGTCTGTTTTTAAAGTATTTGTCCGGTGGTTTGAAACTTTTTAAAAAGAAATGACACCCTTTTCAATCCTGCCACAATTTGGAGTCACATTGAAGTTTATCTTAACAGTATCCCAACTTGGGTAAGGGACTGATACATGGATTGTAAATATGTGCCAACATTCTGATTATTTGGTAAGGATTACTTTTGCTAATAATCTAAGAAATGGACTTAATGTATTTTAGTAGTGAATGAGGAGTTAGCTCTACAGAACCAAAAGTAGAATATGCCCCATTTGTAAGCATCAGAGTAGTGTTCAGTATTTCTCGTGTGTGTGTGTGTGTGTGTGTGTGTGTGTGTGTGTGTGTGTGTGTGTGTGTGTGCGCGCGCGTGCGCATTAAAAACTGAGGCCTGAGGTTGTATGTTGAAGTATTTGACCAGTATGCACCAATTCCACAGTGTCGCCTCAGCACCACATAAACTAGATGTTGTAGTGCTGCGCTTGAGAGGTGAGGCTGTCCTCAGCTAGATAGAGACTTTTGAGTCATTTGGCTTCTCCATACCCTGTCTATCCAAAAAAGATTAAAAAACAAAAAAAGTGAATCAGTTCAATTGTGGCACTTTGAGATTTTACAATAATATGGGAAAAAATGCAAATATTTCTCAAAAGGTTTCAACCTTTCTCCAGCTTTCCATATGTGTGATGTACTTTGTTGGATGCATAGAGTTTTATTTTTTAAACTTACTGTGTGTTGTAGAGTGCGTATTTGCCACAGCACAAGAAAGTGAGGACAATTTTGTGGAGACAGTTTTCTTCTTCCACCTTTATGTAGTTTATGAGGATAAAACTCAGGTCATTAGACAGGCATTTTTTTCCTGCTGAGCCATCTCAAAAACCTGAGATGTTGTTTGTTCTGGTAGGTAGGTTGCTTTTATTATCTGTTGCACAACCAATATAAGTTTATTGGTTCTTATTGTTCAGCCAATTCAAGATAACTTACCAGGATGCAGGTGAGTAGGTGATTTTTTTTTATTTTTTTTATTTTTTTTAAAGCAGGAATCATCTGTGGACTTACTATAATTTAAAAAAAAAAAAAAACTCTTTTTTTTTTTTTTTGGTTTTTTGAGACAGGGTTTCTCTGTGTAGCTTTGCACCTGTCCTGGATCTTGCTCTGTAGCCTAGGCTGGCCTTGAACTCACAGAGATCCACCTGACTCTGCCTCCCGAGTGCTGGGATTAAAGGCCTACACCACTGCCCGGCAAGAAAACTTTTAAGGAGTAAAACATTGTTTTTTTTCTAGCATCCCATCGCTTACAAGTGATCTTCATACAACAGTGTTGAACTGTTCATCTAGGGCATAGTTTGAGATTTATGAATCATGTGGGAAAAGTACAGTTGTGGATATGAATAATTTCAGAGTAGATCTGTAAGTACTGTTAAGTGAAACTGTGAAAGGCCCTCTTTAAAATGTCGGATGAAAAGTACTCATTCCTGGCTGTTTTCTCTTTACAGATAGGGAATGAAGGTTTAGCTGCGGACTTAACTGACGACCCTGATACTGAGGAAGCACTCAAAGAGTTCGACTTTTTAGTAACTGCAGAGGACGGTGAAGGGGCTGGCGAAGCACGGAGTTCAGGGGACGGTACAGAATGGGGTAAGGGGCCAGAGGCAGCTGGGTGGGAGGAGACGTAGCCTTTCACTGTGTGTGGGGTCTGTGTGTCTGCGTGTGTGGGACAGGGAAACGGAGAGCAAGTAGTGCTGTTGGGAATGTGAGGGGTTTGGTCCTCATTTATTAGACTTTGGGACTTCAGAAGTTGATCTTGACTTGAAGTGTTTTGTTGATTTATGAATTTATTTTTCCCCTCTAACAGATGTTTTTTTAAAACAAGGATTATTTATTTTTATTCATACCCGCCATTTAATTTTAGGTAATCAAGGCTTTACGAGAACTTAACTTCCTCGTATGCCCATATGATGTTACCTGTCTTAATGCTAGGTAGGACTAAATTATTAATTCTGACTTATAGCCCTAATAATGAGCAAGATTTAGTGAGGGTATTACACTTATTGCATATAATATTCTGTGTACAAATGTGAGGGACTAAACTTTGAAAGTGATATATAAAGCTAATAGTAGGCAATGTATAATCAAAATAAAGAAAAGTTCTATCAGTAGTTAAAAACCCTATTCATATACATGCAAAAATATTTCAAGGTAATAGCTTAAAATGTGTTTTTCCCGTTAATATGTTTATTTAATCACTGTTTAATGTTATCTGGTAGGTGATAGAACTCAAAGTGTGTTTATAGAGCTTTTTCTGGAGGTTAGTTTAATACACTTAAAAAGATTTATCACTAGTTTTTTTAAATCACTCCGGTGTTAGAAAAACACACTTGGACTGGGCAGTGGTTGCATATGCCTTTAATCCCAGCACCCAGGAGGCAGAAGCAAGCAAGTCGATGAGTTCAAGGCCAGCCTGGGAGTTCCAGGACAGCCAGGGCTGCACAGAGAAACCCTGTCATTACCAACCAAAAAAGAAAAAGAAAAACACATGGTTTTTTTTTTTTTTTAAATGTTGGGGCTGGGGATGGCCCAGTGGTTAAGAGCATTCACCTTTCTGAGGAACAGAGTTTGGTTCCTAGCACTTACGTTGGTGACAGCCGCCTGTAACTCCCGTCTCCAGGGGTGTTCTCATTCGTAGTTCAAAGTGGATATAGAAGGGGCACGTTAATTGAAAATATAAACTCCATAGTTACTGTCTGGACTTTGTCCATATTTGTATTTTCTTGAAATGGCTGTATTTTAGGAGATTGCTTGTTTATAGAAAAAACAGTAAAAAAAAAATCTGTAGCCCATTAAATCTTGGACTATATTTTCCCTGTAACTTTAAAAGTACTGGTTTTTTTTTCTGAAAATTTTAGTGATATAAAAATAGAAATTATACAAATATTTTATAGCATAAGTATATTTTAGAGACCATAAATAAATGTCAGATATAAAATTAGAAATTATCTACAATATTATAGACAGTCATGGTTAACATTAAATACATGAATATTTATACATACAATCTATTTATTTAATTAAGAGTTTGTTGAACATCTGTTTAGCTAAATCTTGGCACACAACCATTTGTTTTCTTTATCTAAAGTTACTAGAATTTTAACATGTTTGACATGACAAACATCTCAAATTTAATTTGTGTGACATGGGATTATTTCTTTAATAATGTTATATGCAAATGATTAGTCCTTTGTTCAGAGACTTTTGGCTGTAGAGTTTTAAAGAGGACTTGATCTGTGAATGACAACTTCCTTATCACTACCTGACCTTTATTTCATTTTTAAATGGAAATAACCAAAGAAGACAGAAATTTTGAGCGTGTTAAATTCTTGGTGATCCAAGCAGTTTCTGTATAGAAGCACAAAGGATAGATGCAGTGTTTCTACAACTCATCTGTTCAACAGTTGTCTTGTTCATTTTTTTCTGAAACTAAGAGAATGTGTGCAAAAAACACTGCCTTCATTTTTAATCTATTTACTCAAGTTTTTAATGGTTTTTAAATGGGAAGGTTTTTAGGTTGAAATTAAAGAGTCTTAAACATATTCCAGAATCTTGTTATCTTATGAAACCACTGCTTTTAAAAGAAGCTTTTAGGTCTTGTTCAAACACTGTTATTTAATTAGATAATATAGTTCAGTTTTATGTTCTTCACATAATTACAAGTATTAGCCGGTATGTCATTATTTGCCTTTTTCTTATGGAGATCTGTGGCATTTTAAGAATATCATTTATTTTCTTCAACTCTTTGAAACTATGATCTCTGGACTTTTTAGGATTACAAAATATAATTAATATCTGAATATTGATATTTACAAACAAGGCATAAAATGTTATTATTTTCACAAAGTGAAACTAGTTAAAAAATTATGCCATGGTTAATATGTTTGTATAATTCTGCTTTGGTAATCAGAATTACCATAATGGAATTTCATAGTTTTGTGGTTTCATGTTGTTTGGAGTCAACTTTTTTTGTGCATGTTTGTGTTTTCTTTTAGGGGAAAAAAAAAGGTTCCCATAATTGATTCAACTTCATTTCTTGGTATTCCCCACCCCTAGATTTTTAAAACAGGATTAATATGTAGAAGATTATCCTGCCTCTTCCCTTTTGCTCTTACCTATTTCTTATAAGCAGTATCAAATCATCTGTTACTTACCAGGCAAGTTCCAGGATGTTTTTGTGCACATATGCATCCACCAACCTTTCCTTTGCACTGCCTTAGTTTACTTTTGCTTTCTAGACTTGAGATTATCTTGCAAGTAATACTTGTTTTGTTGTTGTTGTTGTTTTCTTTGCTTTTTCACTCCACTCTTTGCTACTGTACTTACAGCAATCCACAGCTTCATTCTTGCTACACAGGACTTTTAGAAAATTGGTCATTTTAATTCGTTTTTTTCCTTTGTAAGAGTTTGTGCCACTTAAGTCTTAAGGTTTTGTTTTGTTTTGTTTCTTTAATCTGTGGTTGTAAAACGTATTTCTTTTAAGGTGTGTTAATTTGTCTTAATGTAAGTAGTTGCCAACAGGAATCATTAGTTTTATTAAGATGACTGTATGAGCTGGTCTTGAGGTGCAAACCCATAACCACAGCAAGTCTGAGACAGGAGGATCATGAATCTGGGCTAGCTGGTGCTGTGTTCCAAGACCCTGTCCTCAAACAAAAGTGAGGAGTTCAAATGACTCAGGTCCTATTTGTCTATCGCATTATTCAGTAAACGGACAGGATTCCTGATACGGCATAGTTTTCAGGAAACCTCATGACTAGAGTATATTAAAAACTAGCTTTCTTTTAAATAAATATTAAAACTGTGCTCCAATTGCAGATTTGACAATTCATTAAATATTAATCTTAAGTAAGTTAGTTTCAGGTGCCAGAATTTAGCCAATTAACACCTTTTCACATACCAACTACTTATGATGATAGAGCAAAGGCATAACGATTGTAGAGAAGAGTTAAGGTAGAGGAACTTGACTTTCGTCTCTGCTGTTCAAACATCAGTCTAGAGGGGCAGGAAGGCCTTTCCATGATTGAGTGAGGCCTAGGGAGCTTTTGAGACTTCAAAAACAGCAATTTAAAACTAAAATCTTATTATTCAGTGTAATTTATTTAAAAACTAATTGTTTGGGTATAATTTTTATTTAGGACTCTAAAGCCATCTGTAACTGTTAAATTTAATAATAATAAGGTTGCCTTAAAACTAAATGAATGAAAACTTTCAAGTAGTAAAATAATTCTAAGAAAATTATTTTTATACTATCTTTTTTAAGACTTCCTAGTTTACTATGAGTAGGATCTTTTCCCCGCTAGGCATAAGTATTTACTTAAACATTGCTGAAAACACACACACAAAAGATGGTACCAAGTATAAAGCAATGTGTGTTTTAACTTCTTGTGCTTGTCACTGTTTTACCCTGAAAACAATCAGCTCAAATCAAGACTTAGTGGAATTTGAATTTTCTTGTTTGTTTTATTTTTATTCTGTTATTTTGCTGATCTTTAGTTGTAGTCCAGTGGAAAAAGGTAATGAGATGGTGAACTGTTGGGAGGGGATGGAGACAGAAGTGGTGATCTTTGAATGCTTTGTGTGAATTACTTGAGACATTGTATTTGGGAACTATATGTATTATATATTAGAGTAGAATGCCTTTCTATCATAGTACAGTTATCCTGTGCATGCAGAACTAGTGTGACAGGGATGATGCATGACTAATTTCATCAGTGAAATGGCACTGACATTTATAGCTTGCACTTTATTACGAATTCGCATGCAATTCATTTGTTTGCTTATATGATGCTGGCTGAATATTTTTTATTAACATTTTTGTAAAGATGCAGTGATCTATTTTTTATTATTAGATTTCTAATGTTAGTCCAATGATGAAAGAATATTCTTCAAATTTGTGATACATAAAAATGAAGTATTGTTTACCTGTGGATGATATTAAATGTTTAGAAACTTAAGGACATTTAGTTGTGAGTTACAAACTGAGACTGCACCTTTCAAGTGTTTTGAGTATATGCTATTACAGTGTCTTTATTATGATGATCGAAAGCTCTAACAGTTTACTGCCAACAGCTTGCCTTGCCAACTGCTGATTTTTTCTTTTACTAATATGCTGCATGTAGATAAAGATGACCTCTCCCCAACTGCTGAGGTCTGGGATGTAGACCAGGTACTAATAAGTAAACTGAAGGAGCAGTACAAGAAGGAGCGAAAGGGGAAGAAAGGGGCGAAGAGTAAGTGCGGCTTACAACTGTTACCGTTTGTGTGCTGGTGCTAAGAAAAGGTTCTCTGATGAGTCCAGTGCTTTGTGTCACAGAGGGGGCAACGAACTTTAAACTTTGTCTGCTGGGTAACTGAAATTTAGATGTGCTATTGGCCAGATAGAAAATTCCTTTAAATATGTAAGACAAAGGTGAAAAGATTTTCCAAAATTTAAAGATTTATCAAATTAAAAGGAATATTGGCTTTGGAATTCAAAATAATTGAAATTTGCTCAGAAGGGAGGTACAAATTCTATTTTTCACAAACAGATATTTAAAGGTGTTCCTAGCCCATAGCCAGCATTTATTTGTTTGGGAATCCTTAAGCACAGTGGGTAGGAAAACCCTTCCCCTGGTTTTTGCTTTTTGGTCATAATCTAATGATAGTTAGTGGCCACAAGTTTTTTTTCTGCCTAACATTTTCTTGACTGTACTGCTCAGCAAAGGCCAGTGGTTCAAGAAGTGGTGATAAAAAGCGTTCTTTGGTCCATAGCTGGCTGTCTGGGTGCCTGCATGTGTGTTCTTCACTGTGAAAGTGTGAGTGCAACCATAGAACCTCCCAGAGAAGTAACTTTCTGTTTGGTTAGTCTCACTTCACAGCCTCCAGGGAGAATCCTTATACTTAGGATACTGAAAGGAGAGACTTGACGTTTATTTCCAAAAGTTTTCATTTTGAATTGGCTATTGACTTTTAGTCTCACTTTTTTTTTTAAGTGTATCAAGAGTACTTGCTGCTCTTTTAGAGAACCTGGCTTGGGTTGCTACAGGCATATGGTAGCTAACAACCAGCTGTAGTTTGAATCCCAGAGGGTCTGGTGCTCTTTTCTGGCCTCAGTGTGTACTGCATCCACCTGATGCATTAGTATACATCCAGGAGAAACATCCATACACATAAAAATAAATAAATCTCGCCAGGCATAGTGACACATACCTTTAATCCCAGCACTCACAAGGCAAAGTAGAGGTAGGCAGACCTCTGTGAGTTCAAGGCCAGCCTGATCTACCTGAGGAGCTCCAGGCTAGCCAAGGTAGTATAGTGAGAATCTGTCTCAAATAAATAAATAAAATAAAATAAAAATAAAAAGAGTATAGTGTCAGAGAGAAAAATAGTGCATAATAAAGACCAAGACATAGAGGCATTCTTCCTGTTCCTTTTTCTGGTGACAGACACCCTAGCTCATAAAATGACAGGTATATCTGAAATCATTTTTTCTTTGATCATGGAGTATTTGAGTGATTGAATTGACTGTGGAGGTAACTAGGGTTTTGAGAATCTCACCTGTTATTCCCCCCCCCTTCCCGTCTTTCTCATTTCCCCCTCTCCAAAGCTTTACCACTAAGTAAATCCCTACCTGACAAGTGTCTTCTATAACTTTGTGCTAGTTTGTGTCAGACTGTATTATGAACTACTCATATTTAAAAACTTTAAGTGAGGCTGTGTTGGGTTTTACCATCCTTTACCTACAGTGTGTGCATGTGGAGTATGAAAGTACTAGTGCATGGTTGACTTCGGTTCACACGCCTTTGCTCCCAGCACTCAGGAGGCAGAGGCAGGCGGATCTCTGTGAGTTTGAGGCCAGCCTGGGCTACAGAGAGCTAGTTGCAGGACAGTCGGAGCTACCAATAAATAAATAAAATAGCTTATTTTTAAAAAACGAGGTTATTTTACACTGACCTAATTTACTAAAAGTTTTAATGTTGCTTCTAATGTAATATAGAAGTATCAGTTCTATTTTTTCTTTATAGACTACGGATAGACCTAAATCTTTTTGAGAGTTAGAAATATTTGTGGCCCCTCAAGATCATTTTTTAAAATTGGTATACTTATTTTCTAATCTGTCTCCCCACCCCCCACCCCCCAGAGTCTCACTATGTATCTAGCTGCCCTGAAACTCACTATGTAGACCAGGCTGGCCTCAAACTCACAGAGATCTTCTTGAGTGTAAGTGCCTGTAATTCCAGCGTTTAGAAGCCTGAAACAAGAGCCTTTTAAGTTTAAGGCCACCCTTAGCTATGTAGGGGGTTGTAGACCAGCCTAGCTAGCTACATAGTGAGACTTTTTTGTTTGTTTTATTTCAAGTTTATGAATATAAAGACAAAGTGAAATCTAACTATTACTGCTTGTCAGAAATTAACTGCATTTAATATCTGCAAGTAACAATATTTTCCTAAAACCTTGAAATGATTTTATGTTATGCCTTTTGTATTTTCCAACAAGAATGTCTGTTATATGTGTTTTAATTTATTAGTTTTTTTGTTATTTGCTGATATTTAGATATTCTATATTTAGACATAAAGTTGGGATTTTGCAGAAGGTATTTTAACATAGGCTTAGTTTAAGCATGAGGGTTAAGAGAAAGGGAGGTAGCTAGAAATAAAGTAGGATGTACCCAAGACCATGGTTGTAGGCTTCCCTTAAGTGAGTTCTGTTTTGAGGCAGAACCTCAGTCTAGCCCAAGCTGCCATCGGACTTGTATTCCTTCTGCCTCTATTCTTCAGCCTAGTGCTAAGATTAGAGATGTGCACTACCGCACCCACCCACTGTGAAACCTCCAGAGGAGGTGAACTTTGGTTTTTTACCATGCTGAGCATTGAACCTTGGGTTTGATACATGCAAATGCTTTACTGCTGAGCTACATCCTTCGCCCTTAAAGTTTCTTAGTTTCTAAAATCTAAAATTTTTGTGCTTGAATAATATTTCATTTTTGTGCATTTAATTGGTCTCTGTTAAACTTTAAAGTTGTTTCTGATTTTTAAATATTTTTATAAACATCAGCTTTTAAGATTATCTGTGTAAGGGAATATTAGAATTAGGTTTCCAACAGAGGGTGTCTTAGGAAAGGATTAGAAATTATTTTTCACATTTCCTTCATGGAATTATAGATTAAAAGCTGAACTCAGAGTTCAGTATGAAAACATGAACTGTGATTCTTTCATGTAGCTGCAACGTAAGGAAAAATGGTAGTGTCCTAGCTAGAGGATGTTTCAAGACCCCCGTAGATACCCAGTACTTTGGAGCACCAAACCCTGCACATTGTAGGTATGTTTTAAATACACACATACATAGACACTTGCTGATCAGCTTTCCATCGTGGTGATAAAATACATGAAATACACAGTTGGAGAAGAGAACTAGGGGTAATGGTGTATACCTGAGAGTGGAGGGAGAGTTTATTTTAAAAATCTCCATTTCAGCCTGGCAGTGGTGATTCATGCCTTTAATCCCGGCACCCAGAAAAACAGAGGCGGATGGATCTCTAAGTTCCAGAGAGGCCAGCACATACAGTGAAACCCTGTCTCAGGAAAAACAAAACAACAAAAGAAAACAAATCTCAGGGGTTTGTTTTTTTTTTTTTAGCTTTTTACATTCTCCATTTTTTGCTACATGCATTAGCTCAGTAAAGCTATGTAAATTGATAATGATTAAACATCACATATTTTGTAGCATCTGAAGTGTTTTACACTTGCTTATTTCACATCAAAAATCTGGAAACTTTATTTAGCATATAAAGAACTAAAAGTCTTTTAAAGAGTTCTTTTGTTATTTGTCTTTGAACATGAAAAGAGTGAAACTTCATTATTATTCTAATACAAGAATGATTCTTATTGTCCTTATTCTTATAGCCAATTGTTTCTCGTGTGCTACATACAATTTGTGTTGAATTGAGAACATAAACTGGGCTGAGAATGTAGTTTTGTTGGTAGAGTGCTTGCCCTAGCATGCATGAAGTCCCCAGTACCACATAAAATGTACTGTGCTGCGTGTTTGTAGTCCCAGCATTGGGGGGCGGCGTTGGGGGGGGGGGCACAGGACAAGATGGTTAGAAGTTATATAGAGTTTGAGGCCAGCCTGGGCTATATGAGATCCTGCCTCAAATTTGTTTTCTTCCTTCAAAAGATTTATATAGCCTTTGGAATTGCACAGATTCACATCTTGAGCTATACATATATTTGCAATCTTGGTTTTTAACAGAGCAACTTGTTTTAACTTTTCTAGTTCATCTCATGTATACTAATGTTAGAAGTAAGTTCAGGCTTGCAAAGAAAGAGCACAGCCACCATTGCCAGTGAAAGTCTGGACAAGCAGGCTTTACTCTTGATCAAGAAGGTGTTCTCCGTAGAGCAGGGCACACTGAGGCAGGAAGTGTGCTTGGTTTTTAGTCAATGCAGGTGGTTACTGTATTTTTTCCCCATCAGCTGGGGTCCAGTTGAAGGCTTACTTAATTGGCTAGTCTTAAGAGAATTAATTGATGCACAGGAAATGAAGTGGAGAAGGGGTCAGCCTCTTTAATTGGAGAATGGAGCAGAGCCTTTGTATAAATTAAGATTTTACTGAGCTGGGGGATTAGAATATTTGCATACAAGTCTTGCAAGGTAGGGGCAATAAAATAATTTTAATTCTTTGTCATAAGTTTGTTTTATTATTTATTTATTTGTCTATTGGTTTTCTGAGACAAGGCTTCTTTGTGTAGCCTTGGCCAAGCTGTCCTCAAACTCACAGAGATTTGCCTGCCTCTGCCTCCTGAGTGCTGGGATTTAAAACACCATTGTCCAGCAAATTCAAGTTTTATATTTGATAAAAAGACTCATGTAATGTTTCCTATGGTAACTTGCCTGCCTTTCTAGTATATAGAATGATTTGACCATTTTCTTTGCTGATGTTACTGGATTGTAATACATTTTCCCATTTGGACATCCATCAATACATTGGAAATGGCAAAACTGCTTCATAGCAAAGGGGCATTATTACAGAAAGGATGATTTGCTTTCTGATTCTGGCTTCAATTTTACACTTTTAAAATACACCTGAGGTAGGCATGGTGACAGTGCCTAAAATGTCAGCACTTGGCAGATAAAGGCAGAATAATCAGAAGTACGAGGCCTACCTGGGCTGCTTGAGATCCTAGCTTAAAAATATAAACAAATTAATTGGCCAGGTTTTTATCACAGGTTAACTCCCCTCCCCCAATCCCTTCTTTTCATCTTCTCTGTTGTCTGGTTAGCTTTACCTTGGCTCCTTCTCACACTCGACATCTAACATTGCTGCAGTTTTAAATGGACCACTTAATCCTTTGCTCTTGGTTACTTTCTCCCACCTTTTCTTAGTTTAGTCATTTTGTCTCATGTCAGAAAGATCCTTTCAGTTAGAGCATTTTTAAAGCCACAGTTTCACTTTGCAGTTCTGGTTATTTTTCTTTGATACTGCAGTGTCACGATTATTTAATATAATAGTGCCGTGTTGTGAGAAACTCAGTTCTTGTTGTTGTTGTGGTTGTTTTGCTTTTAATTAAAGTTAGGTAGCCTGCCAGGACTCATTTCCTTAATGTTCCCCTAGCGGACGGACAGATCAGGTCAGATTATAAAGTTGAGCCTCACCAATGGAGTGAGACAAGTCACCATCCACACCAGGGATAAAAGCTGGCTACGGAATGTTTCGGGTTAAGTCCTTGGCACACTTTTTTTCCCCAAAAAAATAATTTTCTCTTGCTGAGATTCTTTTTGTGTGTGTGTGTGTGTGTGTCTGTTCTTTTTGTGTGACTTGACACTAAGGTTATTTATAACAATGTGAAAGGTTTATTTTAATTATAAATGATAGAAAATAAAACAATTTACCTCCTAACCATTAATTTTGCTAAAGAAAATATTGATTAGCAAAGGACACATTTGAGAAAGTGAAAATGTTAGTTTTAGACATGGAAAAAGGGATGTGTGAGGAAGATAAAGTTTATGTGTTGTGAGTGTGTGAATGGATGTAAATAACAGTAGTCAGACTATAGATAATGTTTTCCATTGTGCTACAATCTATTTAGAGGAATGTACATTTATGTAAACTCTGGAAGTCAGAGTTAAGAGGTAGGTGGATTGTGTTTTATATTTCACAGTAGTGTTTTTTTCGCTTAGTTAGAAACTTTCCCCTTTTCACTCCCCTCTTTTGAAGCAAGAGTTTCTATAGCCCAGTCTGGCCTTGAATTCTTGGTCCTCTTATTTCCATCTCCAGAGTGCTGGGTCTATAAGTATAAGCCACCACACACACAAAAATATTTTTAAATTCCAGCAATAATTAAGAACTGAGGTTTTGTTGTTGTTTGTTTTTGAGATAGAGCCTCACTGTGTAATCCAGGCTGATCTGGAATCAGCTGTATAATCCAGGCTTATCTCAAACTCCCAATCCTTTTGCCTCAGCCTCTCAAGTGCCAGAATTACAGGTGTGTGTCCTAAGCCTGACTCAGCTGATGTTTATGAGTAATTAGTGAGCCTTTGTGCCTTTGAATTAATATTAGGCAAAAAAAAAAAAAACTAGTAAAAAAAGTATTAGGCATAATAGTCTCATACCAATACTACTACCATTTTCTCATTATTGGTAATCATTTAAACTTGTGAAATTATTTAGAGTCTTTGGTAGGTTTAGGATGAATGTGACATCATTAAGCTTGCACTTGAAGAGGTGGACATAGAGTCAGTGGCAGAGTTCTGGCCCAGCATGTGCAAGCTGTTAGGGTTAGTTCCCAGTACCTAAGTAAATACATGGGTGAATAGAAATTGAAAGGTGCTCTGCTTCGCAGAGCAGAGACTATGATCTCTGGTTATGAAATCTGCTTTCATCTTTTGGCAGTTTTTGAGAAACTGGTATTAGAGCAGAGAAGTTTCATCTTCTCCTAAACTTGGCACTGTGCTACTCAGAGACTAATGTTTAGCTGTAAGTATGTAAAAATATTAATTATGTAATTTTTTTATCCTAAATTTAAGCAATGACTTTAATATTTAATCTCTACTCCCTTCTCTGTCTTCAAGTCTACTTGTTTAGGAAATTATTTTACACATTTTCTAAAACAATAAAGCTTTAAATTTTTTATATCATAATAAAATTATTTATGATTATATTAATAAAAGCAATCTTAAGGCACACATACACATAATAAGAGTATATAGGGAAATCAATAAAATATTTGCAGAGGAAATAGATTTAGCTAGAGAAATACATAGAATTTGGATAGACCAAGTGTGCTGTACCTGAGTGTGCATGCATTGCATGCATGTGTGAATTTGAAGGGGCCGATAGGACTAAATATAGCAGAGTGTGTGTGTCTACGAATTGGAGAGGGCACATATGGTTCAGTTTGGCTCTGTGCCTGTGTGTGTGTGTGTGTGTGTGTGTGTGTGTGTGTGTGTGCATGTGTATGAACTGGAGCTGACCAAATATAACAGCATGCATAGTGGAATAATTTTGTTGCTCTTTAGGAAAGTTAAGGCAATTTGTATTAAGGGTCAAGGTTAAGAATGGGATAGAAAAACTCATCATGAAGCATGTACAAGGCCAAGTAGACAATTTTAGCAGTCTTGGTACAAAAAGTAATAAGTACCACTTGGCACTGCTGAGCAAGGAGGCAATAGAATAAATGTGATAATTTGGGAGCCTTAATTTCATTGGTAGTATTCAAATTTGATAGACAGCAAGTGTGGCTTGAAGATTTTAAAAATATTGAATCTGCTACAGTAAACCATAAGGATGAGAGGCTTGATTAAACAAAGTTGAGAAAAAGATTAATCGAAGAACAATTTAAAGAAAAATTCTTTTGTAAAAAATAACTGATTTTCTTTTTTATAAATTGTAGGATTATTAAGATTTGCTTGCAGAATTTTAACTACAGAAACTAAATCAACAGCAATAGTAATCATTTAAGTCAGAAAGTTATAATAAAGAAGAGTTACGTGTGAGAAAGATTATATTTATTTTCTTTCACATTGAATTTAAGTGGTTGTTGGATATTTAATCAACTTTTTTTCCCCATTTATTAAGAGAATTCATGATTGTTTTACTGGCAGGGAAAAAAGGTTCAGGTGACCCTGAGTTTCTCCATTATAAATCTTTGGAAAATTCAGAGGATATCGTATATTACACACATGCAAAAATTGAGTTTTGTAACCATTTTTAGTTAGAAATTACTATAAAATAATGTGAAAATGTTACGTATTTCCAGTACATCTTGTCATTCAATTGCCTCTCATTCTGTTAGGGATACATAGATAAATAACATTTCCTGTAGACTAACATTCAAATACCCGCCAGGGATTTTAATCACAAAGTAGCCTAATTTATAGTTCATTAGTGTTGATGCTAGTGAATATGAGGTCATGATGTTTGACCTTGGGTCTATTTTAATTGCTTTTATATTCTATTTTTTAAATGCTTTTTTTTTCTTTTCTAAATTATTTTTCTGACATTGTTTTTTGTTTTTCCAGACAGGATTTCTCTGTGTAACAATCCTGGCTGCCCTAGAACTCACTTTATAGACCAGGCTGGCCTGGAACTCACAGAGGCCTGCCTCTGCCTCCCAAGTGCTGGCAAAGGCACGTGCCACCAATGCCTGGCCTATCAACTGACTTGGTGAAAACTAAGTCTTTTTACTATGTAGCTCAGAATGACTAAGTCTACTGTTTCTGACATTGACAGTTGAAGAATAACTCCTGCCGAAGCTTCTGAGTTTTGTAGTTTCTGTCTAAATTATCTAGGCAGTAGTTGAAATTAAACTTCACTTATGGCCTATGACAGTGCTGACTTTTTCTGTCATTATGAGAAATTCAAAGAACTTGTGGGTAAATCTGTTTCCAAATTTGGAAAAGTGAAAATTTGAGGTAAACAATTCTAAGAAACAAATTTAACAAATTGGGTTAAATAGTGAATGACAAATTGTACTAATATAGTGGGAAAATATCCATAACAACAGCAGGGAAAGTTAATTGTTTGTTGCACCCTCATAAAAGTCATTTCGTATGTATTTCTTTGACTTTAAAATCAATGAATTAAGTTGAAAGGCCCATGTTTTGTTTTATGCATTCGTAAACATTGGTTTTAAATGCCAGCAGTTTCCATTGTTGTAGTAGCATTTTCTGTGGCTGAGTTTATAGACTCCAAGATGAATAATCGAAGTTTCCCTTTTCTCTCCCCTCTCCACAATATATGTTTTAAATACAGTGTTTATGTTTAATCCACTATCCACAAAGAGCCACGAAATAGTAACTATTCAACATATTTACAAGTTTTCAGTGTATTTTGGAAAATGATATATAAAATGATATTTAATGACTTGGACTTTTTATTAGCCTGTTTTGTTAATAAATTGGTTTACTGAGGCTGCCAGCAAGTCCAGCGGTAGCTATTACATGAACCTCTACTGCTGACGTTAATTTACAGGGGTCAACAGGACAAAACTCTGCGACATGATAGCTGATCTGGGAGATGATGAGCTGCCCCACATCCCTTCAGGAATCATTAATCAGTCTAGGTCAGCCTCTCCTAGAGTGACTGATGATGAAGGTGCAAGAGCAGAGGAAGGTACAGCATTTAGTATCGTGTCTGTCTGTATTGCTGAGTTCCTGACTCCAGATCACCTCTTAGTACTGCAGCATGCCATTGTAGAATGTGCTCAAGATAGTAGAGCTGCTGGGCAAGCTCTGGGTATGATTGTTCAGGGACATAACACGGCTTCTAGTTCTTCCTATTTGGTTTTGTTCCCATGTTAGCTGTAGCTGTTTCCATCATAGGTCAGCTCAGAGCGCCTTCCTTAAATGTAACTATAGCTTACAAATCCAGTGTTAGGAGAAGAACAATTTCTAAAAATAAACTCTAAAGAATACAAGGGAGGGGGAACTGATTCTTAGTAGTGCAGTTTAAATGTAGCAACTGTTAATAGCTACTACTTAATAGAAGTGCTAGGTAGTCTGTTGGGGATCTTATACACACACACACACACACACACACACACACACACACACACATTATTCCTAAAAATAAATGTAACTGTTAATTATTTTAGGATAAGGAACATCATTCTTTAACTTTATATCAAGAATTCATGACCTAGTAATGAATTTTCTAAAATCCAAAATCTAAAGTACATAAGAAGTAAAAATACTACTTAAGGATTTTTGAAACTGATTTTACCTAAAGATACATGATATAGTTGACTAATTTATAATTCTGGGTGAAGATATATACTTCTAAATACTCTTCAATTTTTACCCAAATTTCTTTAATGTGATATGTATAATGATAATAAATTAATAATTTTATTTAGGTTTTTATTCATGTTTACACTTCTTGCTCTGTAAGAGGATTTGTTTGCCTGTTTCAAATTTTTGTATACATTTTGTTCTAATGTTTTCTAGACATATTTTCTTTAGAGCAAAGTTGAACAGTTTTGCATTTCTCCTCAATTTATGATTTTTTAACTTTTTCTTTCTTAATACATAGAAAATTTTAAGGAAAGATTTAAAAAAATCACTTAATAAAACTAATACAAAGAATGGAAATTAAATAATCTTGATTTTTTTTTATGTACTCATTTCCACTGAGCTATTTTCTTTTATACTATTTTCTAAAATACAGATACCAGCTCCACTATTTTTACTTTTTTGTATTTGGGGTTTTCTTTTTCCAAGTAATATAGCACAGTTTACTAACTTTTTTTTAAACTTACATTTTAGACTGCAGATTTAGCAGTTTAAGGCAAAGTCATATTAGTGATATGAACCCTATTTAATGTTTCAAACCAACTTGGGGGAGAAGCCAGTAGGCTGACTCTACATAAAAGGTGATTTAGAGTTCTCTGTGTGTTTGTCAAGTGTGTGACTGTGCTTTAAAAGA
The DNA here is from genome assembly GCF_949786415.1 of Peromyscus eremicus. Lineage (NCBI taxonomy): Eukaryota > Metazoa > Chordata > Mammalia > Rodentia > Cricetidae > Peromyscus > Peromyscus eremicus. The sequence goes on along the minus strand of NC_081430.1, from coordinate 21,542,573 downwards.
AAGTAAGTTGCTAACCTCTTTCATAGTGGTGCGGGAGGGTGAATGGGCACATTGAACTTCATTACATTTTAAAGAGTGATTCTTCCTAAAATTTGTTATTTAGAGATTGGAAAACTGTAATCTAGTTTATAGTCAGTCCATTTTTGTGACACTTTCCATTTTGGTGCTTTTGGAAAACAAAAATTTCATGTTATATTTCAGTTTATAAAGAACAAATAAATACCTATTTTCTAGTGTCACAGCTTTTTAAAACTATTGTTACTAAAGACAAGGTTATATTCCATATTTCCACAGGCATAATTGGAATCAGTCATTTGTCTGTATGTTCTTTTGGTTTGATAAAATCGGAGGAAAGGGGCTGGGATGTACCTCAGTATCAGAGTGCTTGTCTAACCATGTGCCAGGTCCTGGGTCTAACACTGCAGAACCTGTGCACACGTACACACGAAGGAAAAGAAGAGTTTGATATGTGATCTGTCGGTTTCCTTGGTCATGCTGTCTATCAAAAGTAGGATTTATTACTCTTAGAAAGGACCTTTGGGAAGAATTCTATTCATAGCCCCTAGGATTCTCACAAAAGACAATTATGCTTAATAAAAATTTCATCATTAAAATAAAATTCATGCCTTTGGTTCCAGCACTTGGGAGATAGAGGCAAGAGAATCTTTGTGAGTTAGAGATTATCCTGGTCTACATAGCAAGTTCTAGGATAGCCAGGAGTATATTGAAAGACCCTCTCCAAAAATAAAAAAAAAATTCATTTAATCATTTTATTTTAAATTGTTGATTACATTTTTATGCTGTGCACTGCTATGGGTAATTATATCTTAACTTGAAATAAAATGATCTGTAAAATACACACTAATTCTTTCAGCAGAGATATAAGCAAAAATTAAAAATTTACTGTGATTACTGTATACTGCAATGATAGGTGATAGGGAAAGCAGAAATAATAGTTTTAAAGATTTTTTGCATATATATATGTAAATAAGTATCAAAAGAGTAGTATAGCTTGCTAGATGTAAACAAATGTGTGTATCTGTAGAGAAAAGGTACAGAAATGTAGCCTGTGTGATGAACTTTAGAAATGTGTATAGTATTTCTTGATGAATAAGGCAGCTAAAGTTGTTGAGCCACTTCTCTCTTTATGCCCAGAAGTTGGACAATGGTTGATCAGAAATAACCCCACAAAAAAGTTTTTGTAAAGAAATGAGTTGAGCCGGGCGGTGGTGGCGCATGCCTTTAATCCCAGCACTCGGGAGGCAGAGGCAGGCGGATCTCTGTGAGTTCGAGGCCAGCCTGGGCTACCAAGTGAGTCCCAGGAAAGGCGCAAAGCTACACAGAGAAACCCTGTCTCGAAAAACCAAAAAAAAAAAAAAAAAAAAAAGAAATGAGTTGATTGATGATGGTAAAGGTATTTTATTGGACTTTTAAGTTTGTGGTAATGAGTATTTGTATAGTTGCTAGTGGAAGGAATTGCAGCATTTTGTCAGAAACAAATTATGAACTTAAATTTTTTAGACTGGTAAAAATTATAAAGTAAAATATACTTACTCACTCATGTGATTCTTGAACTATTGATCTTATTGTTGTTAGCTGCTGCTTGTATTATTAGTAATTGTGTACTAATATTGATAGGAGAGATCAGTACTGTTGTGTATTGTTTAGATTCAAGTATAACCATTGAATGATGGCTTAATAATCATAGTAACTGTCATAATAATGGTTGAATGTGTGAGATACTTAGTATCTCACATATTGTATATATTTTATTAAGTGTTTTCTAATTAGATTAGTTGCTGAATGGTCCACTTGAAGTCAAATTACACAGAATAAAATAAACATTCTAAATTAAAAATGAATTTTACTTTGATTATAGCATATATAAATTGTATGAATTATTTTCAGTATTATTGATGAATTAGTATTAGTATATTTCATATACCTGTTTCCTGTAGTGTATTAAATATATGCCATTTTGTAAGAATTTTTCATAATTTATTAGCCTGAGTTTTTGAGTAATTTTTAAAAATTGGTTCATGATTTTAAAAATTTAGGTTGAGTTATTTTGTAATTAGTATTTCCTTCTTGCTGTCTTAATGTTACTATTTTGATTACAAAGCCCATGTTTAAAATTACATTGATTGTTGCTTACACTTTAACTATCTTGGTATAGTCATTCAGATAGTTGCACTTCAGTTTGAACTGCAGTGCCAATATTGAAAGCTGTACTAATGCACGAGACACAGATGAAACAATCAGTGAAGTGAAGTTCTGCAGTTACTGTCAATGAGTTTTACTTTAGCAACATCCTAATATATAAAAAGGGATTCAAATGAAGCCATGGTGGAAGTTCTGAGGTTGGAAGGCATGCCCTTTAGGACACTATCGTTATTAGTAGAGCCATCTTTTCCTAGACCATCTCTGGCACTGACTGATAGGTTGTATATCAGAGTGTCTGGAAAGGATTGTGCCCCAATGCGCCTTCACTTCTTCAGAAAGCAAAGGGACGTTGTAGTAACTTACCGACTTTTAAAAAAGCTACTGCATGAGCTATTTTGAGGTTAGTAGACATCTGTTCCCCATAAGTGGCTGAAATCTGATTATTTAATCAAAAACTGTCCTGTTTACTGAGGTGGTAAAGGATCTAAATAGACAAAATTCTTGTGTTCTGCCTCCACCCTGGGATAATGTGTACAGTGTTTATTCAGTCTGTTGAAGATAACTACAGTATTGTAGTTCTAGCACATTTGTTTATTTCTACTCAGTAGTAGAGTTTTTTTTGTGTGTGGAAGTGGGAAGTAGAATTCATAATATTGCTGAGTTTTGTAACTGTTTCGTGCTTAAATTTCCCACAATATTGTATTGTACTGTATGATTTTTCAGCATTTAAGAAGCGGTTTTGTTCTTTATAGCTGAACCAATAACGTTTCCATCTGGAGGAGGCAAGTCATTTATTATGGGTTCTGATGATGTTTTGTTAAGTGTACTGGGCCTTGGAGACCTTGCAGACTTGACGGTAACAAATGATGCAGACTATAGTTATGATGTAAGTGCAGTTTTATTTTTAATTTTTTAATGATTTAATAGAAGGCTCCTTATTCTTTGGGATCATTTATAACAGAATTAATGTCAAGGTGCATGGAAAAGATAAGTTTAAGTGTGTCGATGTGTTGATTTGAAGTAACATGTAATTTTTGCTTTAAATTTTTTCTTTGTGGTGTTTAAATCTTTCTTAGGAATTTTGGTGGATTAGGTAGGAGTTTGGGGTTATTACTTTAAAATATTGGTTGATAAATACATCTTGAGTAGTTAACTCTTATTTACTAAGTTGAAGCCATATTTTGGTGTTAACAAAATAGACACTATAGAAATCAGGTTTTTTTCCATCAGGATAAGTCTTAAATAGCCAGCTATGTTTTGTTTTTGAGCTCTTATTTTATCAGTCACAACCAAGTTATCATTTCCTGAATGTTAGCTTCGCTTGACCGCTAGAAAAAGGAGATGGGAAGAACTGTGTTAGGTGGGAAGACTAGTGTTGATTAAATATTTTCCAAACATAAACACTCAATTGAGAGTTAACTGTATTTTACATTTTTTTTTGTATTCACTTTAGTTTTTCAGCAGATTTCTTTTTTAAACATTAAAAAAATTTACGCTTAAGTTAGGATATTTTTTAAAGATAACTCCCTTGGTGGGCTGGGTTATTCTTACAATTTTTAAAGTATATTAGCAACTAAATTGAGTAAACTTTTAATTGCTTTAGAACTGGTTTATCTTTACTGATGTAGAAATAAAGGTGAAAAGGTTAAGCTTTATTAATATCAAGAATTAGGGCAAGTGCTTACCTAGCATGCCCAAAGCCCTGGGTTTGATCCCCAGCACCACATAATCGGGGCATGGTTGCTCAGCCTCTAATACTAGCATTTGGGAAACAGGGCCAGAAGGATGGAAGGTTCACACTAATTACATAGAGAATTCAAGGCCAGTAAAGGTGACACGAAAATCTGTCTCCAGTGGAAATTAAAAACGAAAAGAAAGGAATAGGAAAATATTCTCAGAGTTTTTAGTCATTGTTTGAAAAGTCCCTTAACCTTCTGCCTTGGAATTGTTCACACACTGGTCAGTTTCCTAATGGAAGCCATTGTGTTATTGAGCCCTTGAGTGTTTGGTAATTTGTATATCCCTACTTTGCTGTCATGTCAATTATTACGGCAGTGGTAGTTTTCTGTTCTCATCTGACATTTGCTAGGAGCTTTGATTTTTTTTTTTTTTTTTTTTTTGATGCTTAAGTGAAAACAGATAAAGGAAGTCTTTGACCTGGGTATTTGAAAGCCTAACAAAATTATTTTTTTGAATTCTTATGTAAAGATAGACTTCTGTGAAGTTTTTAAGGTCATTAAAATAGCCCCTGCATATTTTAGTGAAACAGTTTTGTATGTTTTAAGCACACCAAACAGAAGAAGTCCACATGTCTACCAGTTTATTACTTTTACCTGTAAATAGTGCACTTTTTTGTTTTAGTTGCCGGCCAATAAAGATGCCTTTCGAAAGACTTGGAACCCCAAGTATACACTACGTAGTCATTTTGATGGAGTGAGAGCATTAGCTTTTCATCCTGTAGAACCTGTACTGGTCACTGCCTCTGAGGACCACACCCTGAAACTTTGGAATCTGCAAAAGACAGTTCCTGCCAAAAAGCAAGTATTTTAATATGGACTGTATTTCCCTTCTGATTTTGTTCATATGGATAATTCTTCCTCTTTACTATCCCGTGTCTGTAATCTGTACATCTGTACATCTGTAATATCAACCAGTGATTCATGATGACTGAGTGTGTTCTCTTCCCCCATCCCTTTTCTCCCTCTTTAGGAGTGCCTCTTTAGACGTAGAGCCTATCTACACATTTAGGGCCCACATGTAAGTTTTGTCGAATTATTACTTGATGAGCAAGTACAGTTATTGTTTGTAGGTAGCATTCTCCAAACCTAATTTTCTCAATATTTGATATTAGAGAAGATACATGTATTAGTTGAATAATGCCTCGTTTGATTAACTATATTTGAATATGATCTAATAGTACTTTTCAATTGTACATTTTTACCTAAAATTGGGTTTAGATACCACATAAATGAATAGATTGAGGGGAGTGGGAGTTTGAGTTTCTTCTTAGAATTTATAAGTAATTTTTCCTCTCTCTTTGTATAACAGTGGCCCTGTTCTTTCATTAGCTATTAGTTCTAATGGAGAACAGTGTTTTAGTGGTGGTATTGATGCAACCATTCAGTGGTGGAATATGCCTAGTCCTAATGTGGATCCCTATGATACATATGGTAAGTAAAGGGGCACAATGGATCTTTTTAGTGAATAGAGCTGACAGAATTCTGTAGTTCAAATGTTACTACAAAGTTGTTCAAATGTATAATTTGTTCATTTAGTTCTTCTACTTGCTAGACAGTTTCTTTATTTAAAAAGAGAAATATTGGGGCTAGAGAGATGACTCAGGAGTTAAGAGCACCGACTGCTCTTCCAGAGGGCCCCAGCACCCACATGGCAGCTCACAACTGTCTGTAACTCCAGTTCCAGGGGATCTGCCAGTCTCACACAGACCTAGATACAGGCAAAACACCAATGCACATCAAATAAATAATTTTTTAAAGAAGAAGTATCCTGCCATGAGTATTTTAGTGCTTGACTTAGTACTTTTCTTAAATGTCAATTTCTGTTAACAAAAAGAAGAGGGGAAAATTATTGAAGTAACACATTTTTCAACTCGAGAGACAGTATATGTAATTCTTACTAAGTGGAAGACAACAGAAACAATAGGGATGGGATGGTTAGGGTATAATTCATTACAACTTTATGGACAGCCAAAAAGTCTTTAATTTCACAATGAAAACTAAAACAAAACTTTGATTTTTACAAATGGCACTCTGAGAAACTTCTTTTTGATTAAAAGCTTAAATTTACATCTTCAAATACATTAAGTGGGCATTGTTCATAATTATTTAAAAAAAAAGAAAAAAAACCACACAAATGTTTGAGCTCTTTGTTGTACTTGGTTAACACATGCTTGGTGCCTACATTCCATAATGTAATGCATAATGGTGAGTACTTTGTTCAAAGAAATAAGATGGATGTAAAAAAAGCAAGGGATTAGTGGAGGGTTTACGGTTAAAATATTTGCTAAATGACAATAAAATACAGTACTCTGTACAAGCATAATTGGTAGAACCTCTTTTAGATGAGAAGTCAGGCATGGTCTGTCTGTCTTTAGTAATGCTATTCAGGCTAAAAGATAAAGGGTAAAAGAGTCAAGTCATTAAAAAGTTCTAAGGCCAGAGAGGCTTGAAAGGGATGCTGGTGGCTGTAATGACAGGTCAAAAACCAGGAGTCACATAGGAAGTGAGAGGTGATGCTGCCAAGGTTAGAATTCTGATGGTAGAAGGGTTAAGAGGAAGTAGGTTTAGTGCTGCACGGATGGATGGCTCAGGAGTTAGAGGCACTTGCTGTTGTTGCAGAAGACTCAGGCTCAACTTCCAGCATCCACTTAAACAAATCACAGCCATATCTGATAGCCTATCCCCAGTAGCCTTTTATGACCAGCCCACATGAAATATACATACGTAGGCAAAACACTCATACAGATAAATATTTTTTTAAAGACATAGGTTTAGTATATATTGGGTAAGTAGGGTAATATATAGTATTTTATTGATAAACTGTGTTGAATCGGTAAAGTAATAGGTGAAACTCTTGGTTTAATTGTGTTTGAAAAGGAAGTTTTATTGATGTAATTGGCATCACTTTTTTTCCTTGGTTTTGGTTTTTTGAGATAGGCTGTCTCTTTGTAGCCCTGGTTGGATTGTGACTCACTCTGTAGACCAGGCTGGCCTCAAACTCACGGAGATCTGCCTGCCTCTGCACTACCATTGCCCAGCTAAAATTGGTTGTTTTAAGGTATTAATTTGGTAGTTTTTACTGTGTGCTCAAGATTGTGCAGACATCGCCACTTTTTTTTTCTTCGAGACAGGGTTTCTCTGTGTAGCTTTGCTCCTTTTCCTGGAACTCACTCTGTAGCCCAGGCTGGCCTCGAACTCACAAGAGATCCGCCTGCCTCTGCCTCCTGAGTGCTGGGATTAAAGGCGTGCGCCACCACCACCCGGCTACATCGCCACTTTCTAATTTCAGAACATTTTCATCACCAATTCAGAGTTCTGACATTGCAGCTCACTGTGTAGACAGTAGCACTCACTCACTGAAATAGGAATAGAGTACGAGAGAGAATGAATATGAATGAGAATATTAAGATATGGATGTGTATGAAGGAATGAATATGAATCAAGAGATGATAACCTGAGACTGGAGTCTTCACTAGACCTGACATTGGCTACAGTAAGGAAGATGCTGAGGAGAATGGATTCATGGATGCATACCCAAAGAAGAAAATCATTTTGAGAAGGACCAGGCTACAGGTGCTCCGTGTAGGTCCCGGAGATCTTGGACAGATAGCTGGAGGTTAGATACTGGAGTATTGGTCCCTGAAGGAACCACTTTAACATTTCAAGTCAGATTTTATGAATGAAAAGCAATATTGAAACCAGAAAGAATAAATATTTTGTATTATCAAAGAAAAGCACTTACTCTATTTGGTAGAATTGTGGTCACTGCTGATTTTAGCATGAGTTGGTCCAGTGTGGTAATGGAGTGATTTGAAGAGTACATAGGAGGTGAAAGATAATTTACTTTTCAACAGTTTTACAGAAGGTGGTGGTAAGGATAATGTTTTCATGGTTTAGGTTGAAAGAGTCTGTCATTCTTCTCTTTTTTTAAATTTAATTTTAATTTGTTGTGCTAATGATTCCAAGGCAAAGAATTTGTGTAGTACGAAGTGTCAGAACAAGAACGTGATTTTGGCTGAGTTTTGGAATGTACCTAGTAGTAGGCTTCACCCTTAGTAGGAAGAAGAGCAACTTTTTACTTGTATCTGGAAACAAATAGGGCTTACATTTATTTTATTTGTATGTGTGTATGCATATCTGTGTATGTGTACATGATCCACATGTGCCATGCCATGCACCTGTGGAGGTTAGAAACAACAGTTTCTGGGAGTCCATTACTGGGTTCCTTGTGGCAAGTGCTGTGGAAGCAAAAAGATAGTTTGTGACATTATTTGAAATTGGGTACAGGATGCAAGAGGGGTTCCTTTTGAATACTGTGTTTTCTTGGTGTAGTGTAAGTCATACTCATTCACAATAAAGGAAAATTGGGACCTGTGAGGATGAAGGAGAAGGTGATAAATAATAAATAGGAAGAGTTAACTGGAAATAGAGGATGACATAATATGATACTCATTTGGCCCTCAGATTTCCCATCAGTTGATGAATGGTCAAATAAGATATGATAACACCAAACAGTGAAATGTTATTTGGCAATAAAAAGAAAAGAAGTACTGATATGTGCTACATAGTGGATGCCCTTGAAAATAAGAACCTGGACACAAAAGAACCCCGTTCTGTAGGATTCTGTTCATACAATATATTCAGAAAATAGAGGCTTATTTACACAAGCCTCCTGGATTAGTGCTTGCCTAGAAGTTCAAAAAAGTAAAGAAGAGTTGGAAGGAAAGTGTCTTAACTTTGCTGAAGTTAAAAGTTTTTTAAAGTAACCAGGTGGTGGTGGTGCACACCCTTCATCCCAGCACTTAGGAGGCAGAGGCAAGCAGATCCCTGAGTTCAAGGCTAGCCTGGTCTACAAAGCAAGTTCCAGGACAACCAGGGCTACATAGAGAAACCATTTTTCAAAAACCAAAGTTAATTAATTAGTTGATTAATTAATTAGAAATTAAAAGTATTCTGAAAGTCAGCACAGTGAGAGTTCCAGTTAGGTGAACACACCATTGTTGTGCCATTTAAGTGAGTATTATAGTTAGGTAAATTATATCTCAGTATGGCTGATTTATTTTTTGTACATACTTTATAGAAATTGTGAATATACAAATAGTATTAGTATTATTGGAATAAATGATAACAATCACCCATAATTCAATATTTAGAAATATTCACTGTGCTTTGGTTGTCTTCTTGTGGTTTTTATGTTTTGCTTTTTTGGGGGGGACAGGGTCTTACCATATAGCCCTGATTGGCCTTGGACTCTATATAGACGAGGCTGATCTACAACACACAGATATTTGCTTCTCAGGTGCACCATGATGCCTGGCTTTACATACATTTTTTAATTTAATTATGTGGTAAGTTATCTATCATTTGCCGAACTTCTTCCAACCAATGTTTTGTTTGTTTTTTCACAGAGTCAAATGTTCTAGCCGGCACTTTAGTTGCTCATACAGATGCAGTCTGGGGTCTTGCCTATAGTGGCATAAAAAATCAGTTACTGTCTTGTTCAGCAGATGGCACTGTTAGGTTGTGGACTCCTCAAGAGAAATTGCCTTGTATTTGCACTTACAATGGAGACAAGGGTAAGTCAGATTTGCCTCTTCAAAAGCAGTGGTTGTTTTTTTTTCCTTGTTTGTTTTTTTTAAAGCTTTATCACTGATTTCTGTGTCTCATGTATATGCACGTGATTGCAGGTGCTCATAGAGGCTAGGATCCCTTGGAGTTACATACAGGCAGTTGTGAGCTACCTGACAGGTGCTGGAAACAGAAATCTGAGTAGCAAACACTCTTACCTGTTTTGTCCAAAGAGCCTTTAAAAAATATATTTGGTGTGTGTGTGTGTGTGTGTGTGTGTGTGTGTGTGTGTGTGTGTGTGTTGCACACACCGCCTTGGCATGCACGTGGAGGAAGGTTAGAGTACTTCTACAGGAATTTATCTGTTTGCTCCACCATTGTTAGGCCCAGTAACAAGGGCCCCCTCTACCTGCTAAGCATCTTGCTTTTCCAAGAAGAACGTTTGTTAAAAAAAAACTGGAAAATAAAAAGGAGTAAGCAATTATTTCTTTCTTAATCCAAAGAGAAGTGTTTAAAGAATTTTATAAAACTTGCCATTAACTTTTTACTTAGTCCTGTTTTACTGGAAGTGCTTTGCAGATGTCAGTGAAGCTCAGTGCTTTTTGACCTTTTTCAGATCATTTTCTATTTTAAAAATAAACATATTTGCACTTAACAATAAGTAGACAAATGATACTACTTAAAAAGGCTGTAGGAAACAAGGACAGCTGCTTGTAAGGACTGATGGGATCCTAGTCTTAAATACACCTGCCTAAAGAAAATGTATGCCATGACTGAGCATATAGTCTGTGTGTTCAGGTTGGGATGGGGCAGCCACAGTCCTTACAACACCTTTAATGAGAAGCACAAATGGGATTGCTTTCATGATTTTTATTATTTTCATTTTTGTATAAAATATGTCTGTATTTGTGTTATGTGGAGAGCAGAGGGCAGCTTGAGGGAATCTGCTCTGTCCTACTATGTGTGGGTCTTGAGGAACAAACTCAGACTGTCAGTCAGGCTTGACTGCAAGCACTCTTACCTGCCAAGCCTTCTTGCTAGCCTGTAAATCTTTATTATAGAAGGGTTTAACCATCTTTACTTTTGGAAGATGTTTGTGCACATCTTTATAATATTGTTGTTGGTCTTATAGTCCAAGTTTTTCAAATTATGTTTTTCATCAGACCTTTGATTTGAGCTTAAATATTGTTTTAAGACATCTTAAGTGGGTAGTATATGTTCAGTTTTGTTTATCTTTTTTGTATTTTGCGATTCTATGATATTTCTGATACCTGGACCTTAAGTAAAAATTAGATTTTTACTTCATCCAGATTTTTAATTATTAGACTCCAGATTTTACCTACTTGTTATTTGAATTTAATGTGTTAAGGAAGATATTTGCTGCATGTTCCACTTTGGGATACTATTATACCAGTGCACTGCACGGTCCAAGCTTTTTTTTTTTTAAGAGAGGGTCTCACTGTGTGGCCCTGCCTGGCCTGAAATGCACAGAGATCCTCCTGTCTTTGTCTCTGTAGTGCTGGGATTAAAGGCGTGCTTCATTTTTATAGATTCAGATTTTGACTTGTATTAACTCTTTGGCAAGGCTTACTATTTGGCAAGAGTCTTCCAAGAGAATGATGTAGGAGAATTCCAGGTTTGGGTTTATTTGTTTGTTTTGGGGGGTTGTTTATTTTGTTGTATTTTTTTTTTTGGTTTTGTTTTGTTTTCATTTTCCCTACGAAGATTGGCAGATAGTTTAAATGAACAGGTTTTTATTTTTTCTCTACCTTAAAAGAAAATGCATAGCAAGATAAGGGTTACACCATGTTAGACTAATAATTTTTATGTGTCTCTACTCTTTGGTTATATTTTTTATAATGTAAAATAGAATATTATAAATAAAACTTCTTAAATAACTGAGAAGTATTTCTTGCCACCCTAACACATAGCTTTCTTTTTCATTATTCATATAATTTCAGAATTTTGTGTGTGCGTGTATGTGTGCAGATAAATACACATGAATCTATTTTGGGCTCTTTACAGGACATGGAATACCTACATCAGTTGACTTTATAGGCTGTGATCCAGCTTATATGGTGACCTCTTTCAATACTGGTAGTGCGGTAATTTATGATTTAGAAACATCACAGTCATTGGTGATGCTTTCGTCACAGGTAGATTCTGGTACGTTTTCATGCATTTCTTTGAAATTTCTTTAAGAAGATTATCACATGAAGGAGGGTGGTCTTTAGCTAATTTTCATAATGACTATGAATTTAATATGGAAAATAGTTTGTGTTACACTGATTGTACATCATTTCTGTATGGTCCAGCCCAGGTCCTGACGTAGTCTAGAACACTGAGCTATTACTAAGGCTCAAGCCGAGTGGTTTGTATTTTAAAGTACTCTGTTCCTTTATTTTTCAGGTTTACAATCTAGTAATCACATTAACAGAGTAGTGAGTCATCCCACACTTCCTGTTACAATAACTGCTCATGAAGATAGGCACATCAAGTTTTTTGACAATAAAACGGGTAAGGCTTCGGGTGATTGAAAGTACTCTTCTGTTATATAAGGAATGTTGCCTTTTGGGTTATGAAATCATGAAGTTAAACTTTTTTTTTGAGTTGCTGGGGACTCACACATGGTACTTAATTACCTCACCACAGATCTACATTCTTGCTGCTAAGCTACTATAACTCATTTTTGCTTTGCTTAGTATAGCACTCTTAAATGTGCAAGTTTTATTTTTGATTATGTATAATATTTTGTCTAATACCATTTCTTTAGATAAAAATCTTCTATTTGAATATTTTCATGTTGTTTTAATATAGCAAAATATATCACTTATTTGGTATTTTGAGTATGTTCTTAAAACTGTTTCTCAGTGACTCAAATGATGGATGGCCTGGTGGGTACTGTTTGCCATCATCTTTATCGTATAGCTTATAGTTCAATCATAGATGTATATATTTCTAAAAATTTATTGTGTGTATATGATGTATGTAATTGGAAGCATGAGCATTACAGCAGACATGTGGAGGTTATAAGACCTGTGGGGTAGGTGCTTGCCTTCATTTATATAGGTTGTGTGGACCAAATTCAGGCCATCAGACTTGTGTGGCAAATGCCTTACCTGTTCAACCATTGCAGTGGCCCAGTGGATTTATTTCTAAGGACCCGTTTTCTGTTATCACCTAGAATATTACATAAAATACTGTCTTTGGGGTGCTGAAGAGATAGCTCAGTGGCTAAAGCTGGTACTGCTCTTACAAAGAATCCAAGTCCGATTCCCAGCATTTATATAGGTCTCCTCATAACTGCATGTAACTCCAGCTTCAGAGGATCCAATACCTCCGTTATCTGCAGGCATCCACACTCATGTGTACATATCTTCTCTCTCTCTGTCTCTGTCTCTCTCCGTCTCCATATCTGTCACATAATGAAAAAAGTCTTAAAAAAATACTCTTTCAGGAAATGTCTGACAACTTGGGCTACTTTGAGGAGAACCTAAACAGGCAGGTTATTTAATGACTTAGAAACTTCATTGTTAACTACAGCATTATTATAAGACAGCAGATTACCAGACCACACAACAAACCAGAATATGGCAAGGCAATAATATTCAGCATTTAGAGGACTATATAAGTCCCAATAACAAATATGGGCAGGTTCCCTTTAACTCTGTATAACAAGGTGAGAACTAAATGAATATTCACAGATCTACATATTGCATAGAAAACCAAATTTCACGTTCATGTGGATGTTCTCAGTTAAATGCCTTTTCAAACCAATTCTGTATTTTATGGAACGTAATTGTCTTCCATTGAGCAAGAGCAGAGATTATTTCTGTTGTGTTTTCAAAAAGATTGGTTTGTTTGAGCTGGGTCACACTGTACTCAGACTAGCCTCAATCTATTCGTCCCTATCAGTTTCTGAGTACTTGTAAATACAGACATGTGTCACTGTATCCAGCCAAAAGATTTCCTTTCTTAACAGAAACTTCTATTTTTGGGGAGAATGGCTTAGCTATTGTTCTATTGCTGTGAAGAGACACCATGACCAAGGTAACTCTGAGGGGGGCGGGAGGAGAGAGAGTGGGGAGAAAGACTGACTGGGCCTGGTGTGGACTTTGAAACTCCCAGTGACACACTTCCTGCAACAGGTCACACCTCCACCAACAAGGCCACACCTAATCCTTTCCAGCAGTGTAACAGTTCAAATGTGAGCCTATGTGGGCCATTCTATTCAAACTACCACAAGGGGTGACCAAAAAGGGTGTCTCCAGAGCTCTTTTTCTGGAAGAAATCAAGAAGTGAGTCAATAAGATTTTACACAGTAAAAAATAAAGTGAGGGTTTGATGATGTAGCTTAGTGGGTATGTGCTTGCTTAACATGCACAAAGCCCCGATTCAGTCCCCAGCATGACATAAACTGAGCATGGTGGTTCATCCCTGTCATCCCAGCACTCAGAAGGTGGAGGTAGGAGCATCCGAGTTGAAGATGAGAGGCAGAGGACCTGAGTTAAGTCCCATCATCTACATTGTGGCTCAGAGCTGTAACTCCAGTTCCAGGGAATCTGCTGTCCTTTTCTGACTTCTGTGGTCTCCTGGATGCACTTGGTGCAGACACTTGGCATATATACACATTAACTAAGTAAAAATACTTCTATTAAAGTTTAAAATCCTTGAGTAGATAGCCAATTCAAGGCTACTCTGAGATAGGAGACTCTAGTCTCAAAATCAAACAAACAATGTTTCTGCATTCTTCCAATTCTTTCTGTTAACAAGTCTAAAGCCTTGTTGGTGTACAGTAGGCTCCACACAATAGAAATTCTAAAAAATTGATCCCCCAGCACCACATGCATATATGTATCTAGTTACATTACTACATTAAACTGTTAGATTATCTTCACATACTGTGTTGTCAAAGATGATTGGTTATTGATTTAAATATTGTCACCTAGTCTGTTCCCATAACTGGTGTTTCTGGTTAGCTAGAATGTCTATGCTATATAATGTATAGTAAATTTGTGGAATTTTTTTTTCAAAAAATCTGAAACATAAAAATTGATATTATGAATGGGTTCAATAAATAAATGAGTAAGCCAAACATGGTGGTACATGCTTCTAATCCCTGCATGTAGGAGACTGAGGCAGGAAGACTTAAGGGTTCTGGGTCATTCTAGAATATATAGTGACACCTTGTCTTACCTTTCCCCCCAATTTGAATAAATAATTTTAATGATTAAAAATGTACTCAAGATTTTATATTGTACTTAATATCTTCATGGAAAGGTGTTGTTCTGCTTTATTGAGAGTTTATTGTTTTCTGAGAGAATTAGGAGATACATATATATGCATACATATATCTGCATGCACAAGGTAAATCCTGCTACATATGGTGGTGGTTTATGCTTTGCTTTAAGAAACAGTAAGTTATGGATGTTTTGTTTTTTTAGGTTTTATTTTCTTAATTATGTGTATGTGTTTGTGTATGAGTATGTGGGTGTGGGTGTCAGTGGAAGCCAGAAGAGAGTGTTGGATCCCTTGGAACTGGGGTTTGCAGATGGTTGCTAGGGGAGTATGAGTGTTAGCACTAAACTCTGGTCCACTGGAAGACTGGGAAGTGCTTGTAACTGCTGAACCATTGCTGCGATTTCCAAGGGAAGAAGATAGAAAAGGTGTTTGGAGGTAGAGTCACAGCGGTAGGGATTTGTGCTGGAGCAGCAATTTCTAATAGGCAAAAGAAATAAAAAATTTGAGAAAGAAAGAGGACCTTTTTAGAATCAGATTAAGAATATTAAACTTTGGGACTGGAGAAATGGCTCAGTAGTTAGCAGTACTTGCTCTTTAATTTCCAGCACCCACATGGCAGCTCATTACTGTCTGTAACTCCAGTTCTAGGGCATGCAACACCTTGTTCTGGTGCCAGGCCTGCATGCATATAGTATACAAGCACACATGCAAGCAAAAGACTCATATATATAAATTTAAAGAGTGTTGAACTTTTGTTTATAATGTGTGCCCAAACTGAAAAAAATGCTTATATATGGCTTTATAACTTTGGTTTGGAAAGATCAATTTGTGCTTTGTTCTGTAGGGTTCTTAACTTAAATTTAAATTTTAAATTAAAGATTTAAATTTATCAGTTTGAGAGGGAGAGAAAGTGTGTGTGTGTGTGTGTGTGTGTGTGTGTGTGTGTGTGGTGTGTGCGTGTGCGTGCATGCATGTGGAGGCCAGAAGAGTTGTGTGTGTGTGTGTGTGTGTGGTGTGTGCGTGTGCGTGCATGCATGTGGAGGCCAGAAGAGTTTCAGATTCCCCTGGAGCTGGAGTTACAGGTGGTTTTGAGCCACCTAATGCAGGTTTTGGAAACTGAACTCCGGATCTCTAAGTACATGCTCTTAACTGCTGAGCCATCTCTCCAGCCCCTCAGTTTCTACCTTTTCTTTCACAGATATCTTCCAGATCTGTAGGACTTTTTTGTTTGTTGTTCTTGTGTTTAATTTTCAGTAGACCCGTAGGCCTAGTAGTGGTCCACCTACTTTGGACGGTGATGCTTACCTGGGTTTACAGAGTTAAGAGCAAAACCACACGGGCAACTGTTTAATGAGACCCTGACTCAGACATAAAAGAAAAAGTGCTGGAGGGGTAGCTTAATAGGTGAGAGAACTGTTTTGGCATATGCAGTCCCTAGACCCAATCCTCAGTGCTGCAAAACTAATAAAATTTTGGTGAAGACAAAATTTTGAGTTCCCTGTACTGTCCTGTGTGATTCTGGGAAAAGGTATTATCTGAGTGAGAGGAGAGGAGAATGGAAGGAAGGAAGGACCTGAATTGGTTGTGAACTTGTTTGTGTAGCAACATTTATCTACATATTTTTTTTCCTTTTTAAAATTTTATTTTACATTGGGAGGTGGTGGCACATACCTTTAATTCCAGAGGCAGACGGATCTCTGTGAGTTCAAGGCCAGCCTGGTCTCCAGAGTGAGTTCTAGGACAGCCAGGGCTACACAAAGAAACTCTGTCTTGAAAACAAAACAGAAAACAAGAAAAGTTTTATTTCATTTATATGAATGTTTGCTTGCCCGTCCATATGCATGTATATCATGTGTATGCTTGGTGCCAAGGAAGTCGGAAAAGGCCATTACATCCTCTGCAACTGGTGTTGTGAATAGTTTTGAACCACCATGTGGGTGTTGGGAGTCACACCTATGTCCTCTACAAGAGCAAATGCTCTTAACCACAGAGCCATCTCTCCAGTCCAAGTATCTGCCATATTCTTGATACCGTTGGTCTTTGGTGAACAGAGTGAAACAAATGGTCCTCAGACTTGTTTTATTGTTTACTGTTTGTGAAATATTGTTCCATTTGACTTGCATATATTAATTTATTTGTACTTTTAAAATTTATTTGTGTATGAGTATTTTGCCTTCAGAGGTCAGAAAAGGGTGTCATATCGTCTGAAACTGTCAGGTTGGTACTGGAGACCAAACCTGGGTTGACCTCTACAAGAGCAGAAGGTGCTCTTGACCTGAGCGAGCACTCAACCTCATTTGCACTTTGAGTAGCTCTAGGCATACAGTATTACATTTTCTCAGTTATAGAAGATGCAGTTTGTCATCTTTTATTTTGTTGTTGGGGGAGGGGCAGATGCCCCAAAATGAATCCAGGCTTTGCACACTGTAGGGCAAATGTCTACCACTGAAGGACCTCCTTAACTAGGAATCTACCCACTGTAATGGAAGACGGTGTTACTAGGAGGATGGAACCAGAAAAAGAGTTGGTTAAATGAGTGAAACTGCAAGTATGTATTATTGAAAATAGGGTCCTAACTACTGGTAGAGGTCTGAAATGTTATGGTCACCATTAGACCAACATCTAGCTTGGTCCAGCGTTGTATGCCTCTATACATAGTCTATCCGGTGGATTACTCAGATTTTGAAGTGACTTTGTGGATAATGTGGAGAAGAATTGACTAAGTTATTGGGCATCTGTCTGGGGAGATGGCTCAGTGGGTAATGGCTCTTGCTGTGCAAGCATCAGGATCTAAGTTCAGATTCCCAGCACCCATATAAAAAGGTGAGCATGACTGCACGTGCCTGTAATGCAAGCATTGGGGGACAGAGACGAAAGATAAAAGATGCTGAGAGCTTGTTGGCCAGCCAGCTTAGCCCAGAAGGCAAACTTTTGGCTCAGTGAGAGACCCTGTCAAGGTAGTAGTAAATCAGAGAGTCATGTATAGTAGATGTTGGGGGCTTTTACTCTTTTTTGGGGGGCACCACCCAGCCAATAAATAAATCACACACAGAGGGTTATTTATTATTACTTTATGAATGCCTGGCCTTAGCTTGGCTTAGTTTCTTGCCAGCTTTCCTTAACTTATTCTGACTACATTTTGCCTCTGGGCTTTTCCTGTTCTCTAACTTCTTTTTTTTTTTTGTTTTTTTTTTTTGTTTTGTTTTGTTTTGTTTTGTTTTTGTTTTTTTTTTTGTTTTTCGAGACAGGGTTACTCTGTGTAGCTTTGTGCCTCTCCTGGAACTCACTTGGTAGCCCAGGCTGGCCTCGAACTCACAGAGATCCGCCTGGCTCTGCCTCCCAAGTGCTGGAATTAAAGGCGTGCGCCACCACCGCCCGGCTGTTCTCTAACTTCTTAACAGAAGTCTTACTCTTACTCCGTGGCTCGCTGTGTAGCTGGGTGGCTGGCCCCTGGAGTCCTCCTCCTTATCTGGCTCCTAGCTCTCCAGTCCCACTTCCCAGATTTCTCCTTCTGTTTATACTCTGCCTGCCATTCCTGCCTATCCTTTCTCCTGCCTTGCTATTGGCCAGTTTATTAGACCAACAGATGTTTTAGACAGGCACAGTAACACAGCTTCACAGAGTTAAACAAATGCAACGTAAACAAAAGTAACAGACCTTAAAATAATATTCTACCACATATAGGAAGACATGTGGCCTTTTGCTTTGGCGTCTCTGTATGCGCTTCTATCCATGTACCCACACCATCAATGTCCATGCAGCATAAACAGACATACACATAGATAGAAAATTATAGCCCCTGCAATAAGCATGTAGCTTCATCTTAGTCTTTAGTTAAGGACATAATACATTTGGCGGTGGGGATCATTCTCAGGAGAGAAGAAAACTAGAACTAGATTAATGAATTGAGTCTACACATAGATAGAAAATTATAGCCCCTGCAATAAGCATGTAGCTTCATCTTAGTCTTTAGTTAAGGACATAATACATTTGGCGGTGGGGATCATTCTCAGGAGAGAAGAAAACTAGAACTAGATTAATGAATTGAGTCACCCTCATAAATGTGACTTGTTTGTTTTTTTGTGAGAGGGTTTCTCTGTGTAGCTCTGGCCCTCCTGGACCCACATTGTAGACCAGGCTGGCCTCGAACTCTGAGATCCACCTGCCTCTGCCTCCTGATTGCTGAGATTAAAGGCATGTGCTGCCATGCTTGGCTATAAATGTGACATTTTAAATGAAGCTTGATGATAGGTGATTGGAAGGGAACTATTTATACTCTTGAGTTTTTTAAGGCTTCTATTGGGAAGATTGGATTCTAGAACTGAAAAATGAATTTTGCTAGACTAATAAAGATACTATGTTATCAGCAGGTGTGGTTACCTGCACAAAATCAAATCAGCATTCCAGGGTATGAGGGAGAGGGAGAGGGCTCAAGAACTATCATCCCTAACTGGAAGAAGGAGAATCCATTTTCTTTATGGGATGTGTATCTATTAAATCTTTCTCTGTCCCATCAGCCAACTCCCAAATAATGACATGGAAACTTATTAATTATGAAAGGTTGGCCTTTATCTCAGGCTTGTCTCAATGAGCTCTTATAACTTAAATTAACCCATATTTTTATTAATTCATGTTCTATCACATGGCTTTTACCTCTATCCCATTCTGTGTGTCTAGCTTGTTCTGCGTCTGGCTGGCGTCTGTGATTAGAGTCGTCTCGAATATTCTCTCTCTGCCTGGAAGTCTTGCCTATCTCTCTTGCTTAGCCATTGGCCATTTAGCTCTTTATTAAACCAATCAGAAAGTGCCTTAGGCAGAGACACATCTTTACAGTGTAAACAAATATTCTGCAACAGATGTGGCCTCTTTAAGGATTTAGGTTGATCATCTTCCAGTGGGAGACCCTGTAACCATGAGTATGTGGGCAGCACAGATTGGACTTGTTGGATTTATTATTATGAAAGTTTGTGCTGGAGAGATTGCTCAGTGTTTAAAAGAACTTACTGCTGTTGCAGAGGACCCTAGGTTCAGTTTCCAGCATCCACACAGTGGTCTTTAACTCCAGTTCTGGGGGAATCCAGCACTTTGTGTGTGCTGGCCTCAGTGGGCACCAGGTACACATGCAGAGCACTTTCATACATGCAGGTAAAACACTTGTACATATAAAACAAAATAAAATTTGAAGAGCCAAAGTTGTGTGCTGAAGAGGCAGAGGCAGGAGGATTATTAGCTCAAGTTCAAGGCTAACCTGGACTACACATCTTATTCTCCTGAACCTAAGGATTAAGGATCGTTGTAGAAGAGGGGAAGAAAGACTGTAAGAACCAGAGGATCGGGAAGTCTGCTGTGAGACAGTGTCTCCTGGGAATACAGAAGCTACACTCATAAAGTCTCACCAGCATGGCTGCCTAACATGAGCTGAACAAGGACAATGTCCATACATAGGCCTCAACCGCATACAAAGAACTGTAGGTGGAACTAAGAAATGCTGAAAGTGGAAGAAAGATTGTTCCCCAAGGAAGAGCACACCAATGATTATCCAACACCAGATGGTCAGCCCCGAAAACATACTACACCAAATGGTTATCCAACACCACATGGTCAGCCCCGAAAACATACTTACAAGTAACATAGTACACACTGATCAGGTTACTTTTAGAAATATGTATGTATATACATGTACTTATATGTACGTTAAAGCTAATGAAAAAAAGGGCTCATGAATTTGAAAGAGAACAAGGGTGGATATATTGAGAGGGTATCTTTAGTCACTGTTCTGTTGCTGTGAGGAGCTACCATGACCACAGCAACATAAAAGAAGGCATTTAATTGGCTTGCTTACAGTTTCAGAGGTTTAGTCCATTTTCATAGTCTGGAGCATGGCAGCACACAGGCAGACAGACATGGGGCTGGAGAAGTAGTTGAGAGCATTACAAATGAATCCACAGGCAGTAAGAAGAAAAGAGAGACACTGGGACTGTCCTGGGCCTTGGAAATCTCAAAGCCCACACCCAGTGACTCACTTCCTCCAACAGAGGCACACTTGCTTCAACAAGGTCACACCTAATCCCTCAAATAGTGCCGCTCCGTAATGACCAAGCATTGAAATATATGAGCCTGTGGGGGGTCATTCTTGTTCAGATCACCACTGAAGGTTTCAGGGAGGAAAGGGAAGAAAATGATGTAATTATATTTTAATCTCAAAAATAAGAGGAAAGAAAGACATGAAATTGGGGGAGGAGATAAGGAAGTGGGGAGTAAATTTGATTAAGCAAAATATATTGTATTAAAATATATTGTATTAAAAATACTATATTAAGTAAATTTTATGTTACCGAGGTATCAGCAACTCCTAAAATTAACCTGTTAATTAACTTTAGTGATAATGAGAAATAAGCAGCTGTGGCTTGAAATCAGCAGAAGCAAAGTATTGCCAAAAAATGATTCAACTTCTTATGGTTTGCATATTTGACTGTGTTCTAGTTTTGTGTTCAGGTCAGCAGCTGTGGCCCAGGGGTAAGTAAGGAGAGTAGGTCTCTTATATCCCAGTATAAAATGTCACACAAGGCCAGCACTATGGCAGATGATCATAACTTAAATTTATAGGACTTCCTGTAAATCAGCATCCTAGTGGTGCTGGTTAAATGGGAACTGATTTTTATAAAGTATCAATATTTGTTATTTTATTCCCTTCTTGGATTTTTTTTTTTAAGACAGCTTTTCTCTATGTAGTCCAGGCTAGACCAGGCCAGTCTCAAACTCACAGAGATCCACTTGCCTTTGTCTCCTAGATTCCGGGATTAAAGGCGTGCATTACCATGCTCGGCCTTGTTTTGTTGTTGTTATTTCAACATATATTTGTGTATATGGGCACATGAATGTAGAGGTCAGAGGACAACTTGCAAAAGTTGGTTCTCCTCCCTGGACTCAAACTCAGGTGGTTATGCTTGGTGGCAAGCCTCTCTCTACTGCATGACCCCAGAATGAATCAAGGTATAATGTTGCTCTTCCTTCATCAAGTCATGTTGCCACTGTAGGACACTCTTTCTCCCCAAAACTTTGTACTGCACAACTTTGTATTTACAGCTTGTTTTAAATTTCAACTTGGTGAGTTGGCACAGAGGTTAAGAACACTTGTTCCTCTTGCAAAAGACCCAAGTTTGACTCCCAGCAGCAAGTGCCTCACAAACATCTGTAACTCTAGTCCCAGTTTCTAGTGCCCTCTTCTGACATTTGGAGGCATCGGGTACCTACTCGGTGCACACATACCTACATGCAGGCAAAACATTCATATGCATGAAGAGGCTCTTCCCCAGCACTTGCTTACGACTTCTAGAAAACTTAAGGGTTGGAGAAATGGCTCAGTGGCCAAGAGCACAGATTGTTCTTGCAGAGGGCCTGAGTTCAAGTCTCAGTACCCATAGCGGGCAGCTAAGCCTGACAATCTAGTTTCAGGAGCCGGCACCTCTCTGACTTCCTGTGCACATGCGCAGACACACATACATTCACATAAATTAAAAATTGAAATAAAAACTTAGAGGGGGTGGAACAGGACTTCCAGAATCTTCCAAGATTCCACTTTCCTCAGACATGTGACCTTCGGTTTATCTACTGAGTCCAGTGAGCCTTTTTCTCCACCTGTAGGGCAATGTTTCATTTAGGAGCAAAGTCTTAAAAATATCAATATTAAAATTTTTCTTCAGACTATTAGTATAATAGATGCATCTTGAAAAATATATTAAGTGAAAGAAGCCAGACACAAAAGCACGTATTCAGAATCTGTTTAGTATAAAATATCCAGAATAGATCAGTCTCTAGAAAGAGTAGACCTTTGTTCCTAGGGACTGGGCAGGGTTGCATACTGGGAACAAGATTTTCTTTTTCAGTGATGAACATGTGTGAGAGATCTTGGTGGTGGTACCCACTGTGAATTGTGTCCTCCCAAATGGTTAAAATTGTAAAAATATGAGTAGTTTTCCAAAACTGAAAATACTGCTATGTTGATGGTGTATTTTAGCTTCTGCCTTTCAACATGAATCTCCTGTTCTGTTTTATAGGTAAAATGATCCATTCTATGGTAGCTCATTTGGATGCTGTTACAAGTTTAGCAGTAGATCCCAATGGAATCTATCTGATGTCTGGAAGTAAGTTTGAACTTCTGTACAACCCACAAACTTCATAAAAGAATTGGTCTTCAGTAACAAGCTTTATTTGTCTTTTACAGGCCATGACTGTTCCATTAGATTATGGAATTTGGACAGTAAGACATGTGTACAAGAAATCACAGCTCATAGGAAGAAATTGGATGAGTCAATTTATGATGTTGCTTTCCATCCGTCAAAGGCATATATCGCCAGTGCAGGAGCTGATGCCCTTGCCAAAGTATTTGTGTGAACCAACATAGACTCACATCATGAAAAAAAGATTGGCTTGGTCAGAAAGAGGGTCTGTCTGCATCACTGCCATCAAGAAGGTTACTGATAGGACACTACATGTGATCTGCCTGGGTAAAGCTATTGGGGGCAGGCTTAAGTTGTTGTCACATCTTCATGTCAGGCTTATTAGTTTAACTGTAATTAACTGTATTTGTGGGACAGAAAGAAAAAGGACTCCAGTATCTGTGCTGTATACTGGATATGAACTGAGTGTAGTTTTTTTTTTTTTTTTTAAGCCAATGTGGAGTCTGATCTTACAACAACAACAACAAAATAAATAAATAAAGGACATTTTTTTGTTGGACTCTGTGTGCTGCCTTAGGGTTAGGAATGTGGTGCTCTTGTGGGGAAGCAAGCTCCAAGAGTAGCGTTTTTCATCTCTTAGTTACCTTACGTTTATCAGTTGAATGCCACAGATTCCCTTTTAAACTTATTTTGCTTTAAAAAAGAAAAAAGAAAAAAGAAAGAAAAGAAAATTTAACTTAAAATATTTTAGCATTAGTTGCACAAAATGTTTGGATAAAATTCTAGTTTTTATAAGTCTTTTTATATATTTAGCCTGTCACCACAGTGCTCAAGATCATATTGATGTTTTTCTGCATTACACAGCCCTAAAACACAGAGCTCTCACTAACCTGCCACCTGTAACCACTTCCTCCTCCTTTTGCCTAATACAGCTCAGCTAAGTCCTTCCTAAGATGCTAAATCACCTTCGTCTACACGTCTTCATGAATCAAGGACTATTAAGTGTATTAAACAAAGCTGTGGAGTCTAGTACTCCAAATGAACTCTTTAAAAACTAATCTGACATCCTATCACTATGTGATATTTTGTACATCTTACTGTATTTACAAGTTTATTTATCAAGGATTATCCATCTTGCTAATGGCCTATTATTTATTTCACTTTTTGTTGGTCTTTATATCCTTTTATTAATGTGCTAAGGGAACCTGTGTATCTATTTTGGAACTCTTTGAACAGTCTAAAATAGACTAAAAATGGGATATTTTATAGTTAAGTTACAAACCAAGGTGTTTCTCCCCAAAACACTATCTTGATTTACCATGATTCCAGAACAAAACAATCTAGTTTAAAAAAAAATTGGAGAATATTTTATTGCCATTACATATATTTAAGGAAGTTGAATCAGGATACTGAAGTCTGCTGGAATTGGACTAGTTTCCCCTGATGTTTTGTTTTGTTTTGTTTAGATGTGCTTAATTTTATGGTGTAACTAAAGATTTTCTTTGTGTAATGCATGATTAAGACAATAAAGTATTTTTTTCTAGTCTTCCAAAAACCTTTTCTGATCAGTTTGCGAGTTTTGATGAGTTTTGTAAGGTTTTTGTTTTCCAGACTATGAATCAGCAAATTTTTAAGATTGTACCACAAAGCAAACGTACAGCTGTTGAAAAATAATGTATATAAAATGCATATAATAAATATTAAATTGTGTACCTGTATGTTGCTGTTGGCCACATCATTTCATGTTGAATAATAAAGTGCAATACTCTCCACGATTAAAGTAGGGAATGGAGATGATTTCTTAGTCCTTCATTTTTATGCTATTCTTTTTATATTCCTAGTATGTACTGATATCCTAATAAGGTTACAACACAAACACTATTAAGGATACTTTACAAAGTATTTGCACTACCTGGGGTAGCTTTTGTGCTATGAAAATAAGTTAAGGCAGCCAGTGTCTTGCTTGTTCCCAAGTTTCAGATATGCAATTTAAATAATCTGCTTAGACATCCTAGTACTTTGAGTTTTACTTTACTAGTAAAGAGTGTTGTCTTGTTTAGCTATACCTGTTTCCACAAAAATGTTAGCAAAGAATAAAGTATATTATTTACTTAGTAGGACGTTCTTATAAAGTTAAAAGTTAGCTATTTGAAAGAAAAAGTTACAAGATATTAATACTCTCTTTCTTAGAAGAAATTGCAAATGGAATTGAATTTGACATTACAGAACTTATAACTCAGTTGCTACTGAAAAAACACTAAGACTTTTCAGAATTGAAATTGTTGAATTGTAATTGTTGCTTTTGGGGTCAGGGGTGATGGTTCAGTGAGTAAGTGGATGCCATGCAAGTGTAAGGACTTGAGTTTGAATCTCTGGCACCCATGTAGAAAAGCATGGTGTGACTGTGCATGCATATAAACCCAGTGTTGAGGGGGCAGACAGAAGGGTCCTGGGAACTCACTGGTAAGCCAGCCTAGCCCTAGATAGTGAGCTGTTTCAGTGCGAGGACACACCCCACCCCAGCTCAAGGCATTAAGAGGAGAGCACTGGAGGAGGCCTGCTCTGGCCTCTGCATGCATGCATGGGCATACACAGGCACTCTTGACATGCATGTACCACTTACACCCGAGGGCACTAACTGGTTTCCGTTTTCCGAGCTGAAAAATGAACTGAAGGGATATTCCTCCACACTCTTGTTTTTAATTAAGTTTCCCTAAATCTAGTTTTGTTTCTGGCAGTCTTCTGAAGCCCATTGCATAACTATTTAACTGTAATTTGCTTGTTTTTGCGGGGCATAAACATTTGTGTTTTACAGTATACTAAAACTATGATGGATTTTAAAAATGTATTCATTTTTTATATTTTTTAATAGTAAACAGGAAGAAACTAAAAGGTTGAAAAAATGTCTATGTTTTATATGTTTCCATTTGTGATTTATGGAAAGTAATTTGACTTTATGTGAAGTTTTAATGGTATTTTAACTTTAGTATTTTTTTCCCTCTTGATGTTTAATCATTACATCTCTCATGATTGTGTTTATTTCCTCATTTCAAGCTTTTACCAACTGAAAACCAACATCTCAACTCATTAGAAGTTATAAAATGATGAGCCGGGCATGGGTATGTTGGCTCTGATAATTATAATGCCAGGAAGATCCTCAGTTCAAGGTTGGCCTGGGGTATGTGAGACTTTGTCTCAAAAATGTGCAGCAGAGCATTACAAAATGAGCTAGCATCTTTGGAATTCAGATGTCCCTGCTGAAACTGGATTATAGTAGACCTTTTTAAAACTTTTTAAAGCCGCATAGTGTGGTACATGTCTGTAAGGCCAGCTTGTCTCAGGAGTGATTCTTTATTAAGTTATTAATCCTTTCTTTGATAGTTCACTTTCAGAAATGCTTGGCATCTTAAAATTTTAATTTCTCTCTTGTTCTTTTGGCAATCTTAAGTGTTAGCATTTCTGGTTATCTCAGATGCTCGAAAGTTTTGTCCTTTATAGAATTAAAAGCCTTGTAAAAGAGCTAATGAATGGAAGCTGGAGTTTCATTTCCTCACAGGAGACAACTTAGGAAGTCAGGTTAAATTGAACCTACTTTTTACGGTAAGATTTTCTTGTTCACAATGAAGCATTTGCAGCCTTTTCTAAGAAGGAGGGGAGAAGGAATGTTCTTTTTGTCAAGTCTGTAGATTTTGAGTTTTGTCTCTTCTCACAGATAATCCTTACTCTCTACATGGTTATGAAATTTGGGTATACTCCAGTAAGTCATGAGTCTGCAGCCAGTGCTTTTCCCAAGTCAGTTGGCAGTGAACAGGTCCACAGGTGGGTAAAGGAGAGGACAGAACCTGGTTTAGAGAAAGATGGAATGGAAGAACCCCTGTGGGCTGTAGTCCACACCAAGAGTTTTGATACTCTCCTTGACATCAATCAACTTCACAAAATGTGGTTAAGTTTTTAAAATGTTGCTGGTTACATTTTTCTTGAAGCAGGTATTCTTAAACATGTCCTAGTGGCTAACCTGGTAATGACTGATGCCGTCTACAATAGGCATTCTGCATGTGATTGAATGAAATTTTGCGCGACTTAATTTAGATTGGTTATTCCATGTCAATTAGCGGGAGTAGAATTTTTGTCATAGAAGAAAAACACTAGTGTTAATAAATAGGCACTTAGTAAGTCACTACCAGTTTTATTGTTGACATATCCAAGCTATTATGCCATGTATTTTTCCTGTTACAATACTTGAAACATCTTTTTTCAAAAACTTAACCTGCTTAAGCATTTTCTCAGTCCTTGGAGTAATGCCTGCCTATACACATAAAATTAAGGATATAAATAGAAAAATACCAGGCAATCCTATCTTTACTCAATGTGGTATTTTTAGCCATTAGTTATGAAAACACTACAAAAGAAGCTTGATACATGGTCATATATATAATAATGTTTAGTTATGACTGGTACATGAAATAACAGCTGTCTATTGGCTGGTTTTAAGACAACATCCACGTGGGTCAAAATTGTGCTTGATCTATGTTTAAAAGCTGCTTTGCTCTCCTTGCACAGTCAACACAGTGAATAAAGAAGGACCAGTGCTTGTGTCCAAGTGTCAGGTTCTTTTATGGAGCCGTGGAACTCACATAGCCACTTTGAGTGTGCATGTTTGAACTCTGCAGTTTTAATCCATGACATCTCTCTTTCCTGAGTTTCTAAGGACCCTGATTATCAAGCCTCGGCCAATCTAAATTAGGTGCTTCAAATGAATGCTCATTTGCTTTAAACAGCTGTGGATGTATTTACTGATCCTGGTAAGCTATAAAGTTACTTAGGTATTGAGAATACAATTTGCATATTAGATCCCCTTATACGCATTCTTTGAGTTGTCAGAGTATCACAGTTATTGCTGGGATTCCAAGAAATCTCTACAAATGCCTCTAATGACATCGGAGACAATTGGTTCTAATCCTGTGAACTCTCTGGTAAAGAAAGCATGTGACTCCTTGGGTTTAGAGGCCATATCTTTCAGGTCATCCAGAGGTGCCCAAGCCACACCAACAGAGAAGATGGTGATACCTACAATGGAAATATTTTTAAGTGAGTTAAAAATAGGTCTAGCTTACATACAAAGTTACATATTCCATACATTAATACCTAGCTGCAGAGAAAACTGCTTAACAATTTAAGTGGAATCTATGCTGAATTTTCTAGGTAGACTAGTCGTTTTGATTATGGCAAAAATATTTAGAACCAAAAGCTTTGCCTCCAGCAACTTACTATGCGTTAATAATTTGATAAAAACTACCAAGGTGGTCAGTTCATGAAAGACAATGCATTGTATTAATAATTTGATGCGGAGTTCATTAAGGACAATGCATGGCACAAACTAGGAACAAAAGGACACCCTAGCTGAACTGTCTGAAGACCCTACAGCTGGCATGTGTGGTTGGCGGTGAGGAGACTCCCTGCTGCCGTCACTTTCAGACATCATTTGGGGCTCCTAGTAAGACATTAAGTTGAGACTGGCATAAAAAGATACATAAATGGGGAGGTTTGTGTTTGTGTTGTCTGAGCAAACTGGGGCTAGTGATAATTTTGTTTCTTCCACTTCAGTCTTTGAAGTTATATTGACAAATCCAATAATCAAAAATTGTAAGTCTTGGAGCTGGAGAGGTGGCCCAGCAGTTAAGAACATTTATTTTGCCTGGCGGTGGTGGCGCACACTTGGGAGGCAGAGGCAGGCGGATCTCTGAGTTCAAGGCCAGCCTGGTCTACAGAATGAGTTCCAGGACAGGCTCCAAAGCTACACAGAGAAACCCTGTCTCAAAATACCCAACCCCAACCCCCCTCAAAAAAACCATTGGTTGCTCTTGCACAGGCCCTGTGTTCAGTTTCCAGCACCCACATAGTTAAGCATCTAACTCCAGTTCCAGGGGATCCGATGCTTCATGGGCCCCAGGTATACACATGGTGCACATACACAGGAAAAACACTCATAAACTTAAATTGCTATTCTTTTAACACTAAAGCAAAAAATCTGGTGATTTTAAAAAACAAAACAAAACAAAAAACCTCCCAAAGGGATTTCAGTGAAGCTTGGAAAAATTTCAGTTCAATCACGGAGACTCTAAAGCTTGTAGAGTAAGTCTACACTGCAAGGATTCTTTCCACAAAAATGCTTGGGCCTATATTGACTCCGAATTCACAGGACACCTTCTTATTCCTATCACAAAGTGCAACCATCTTACCTGCATCATGGGCAGCTGCAGCAGGGCCTCGGACATCATCATAGGACTGGCCATCTGTGACAATTACCAGGAAGTTTTTGTTGGGACTGTCCCTTATGGGACCAAACACATTTCTCACAGTAAAGGAAATGGCATCACCAGTAGCTGTCCCACCACTCATGTAGCGTATGTTCCCTAGGACAGCTAGGACATTCTCTTTGGTGTTATAGTCAGTGAAACTGAATTCTGTGCGCTGATCATAAGTGAACTGTACGGCAGCTATCTTGGCTCCAATGTCTGAGATTTCAAATGTCTTGGCTATGTTAGAAGCAAATTCCAGCATAAGACGGAAATTGCTATCTCCAACACTGCTGGAGCCATCAATTAGGAAGGCGATATTCACCGAGTTGTAACAGGTCTTGCTGCACATCATCTGCTCATGAGTGCAGAGCTTCTGCACCAGAGGCTTTACATATTTTGTGGTGCCAAACCAGTTGGGCATGTGATAAGAGAAGAAGCCATTATTCCGACACACAGCCTAATGGGGGGAGACAAAAGATAACCCAAAAAATAAAAGTTTTAATATTTTGCCAACTGTGGTACTGGAGATTGAACCTAGAACCTTACATATGTATCCCCAGCCCCCTTGCTACTTTTCATTTTGAGACGGGATCTTACTCAGCTGCACAGGCTGGCCCTAGACTTGTAATCAAGCCTGTTGCCTCAGCTTCATTGAGTAGCTGGGATTACAGGTCTGCTCTTTCAGGCCCACCTCAAACATACTAAATATTATATGTTCGTTAATCTAGTTAAGGGCTTATCAGTACTAGGCTTAAGAGGTCCCAAACTGAGTCACTTCCACCCATTAACAGGAACTAGCCCTCACACCTTACCTTGTCAACGAATGCAACATCCTGAACCATCCCCAGTTCTTCAGGGATGGGCTTGGCCACAGAAACTATAAATACATTGACGCCAAACTCTCTGGCCACAATGCCTGCTTCCTCAATGTCATCCGAAGGCCAGCCGTCAATAAACACCACCACCACTTTGGGGATCCCTTTTCTCACACCTGTGTCTGCTGTGAAGAATTTCTGAGCAGTGTGCTTCAAGGCTTTCCCTAAAAACAGAATCAACGGAGCTGCAGTTGTCATGGCTCAAAGGACGTTTCTATTTCTGTGTAACAACTAAATGCCACTGAATTGAAGAATTGAATTTAGGAATTCAGTTAGTAAAAGATCTACGAAATGGGAACATTTAATTATCCTTCAGGCCTACTTTTGGTCTTCACAACCTGCACTGCATCCCCTCCACTTCCCAGAAGCCTCACATTCCCTTGCATCATTTCACAGTAAAACACAACACACCCCTCCTGTTGTGTGCTCTCGCCCCTCCTGGCCTACGAGGGCAGCTAGGGAACAGGGAGCCTTCCAGAGTCTGTCCCCTCTCCCCTCATGGTTAAGTCTGTTCATCTGCTTAAAAACAGGTACTTTCCTAAAGCTCACAACGCTGCAGGGATTTTTGTTTTGTTTTTAAGAATTATCAGACTGGGCCGGGCCGGTGGTGGTGCACGCCTTTAATCCTAGCACTCAGGAGGCAGAGGCAGGGGGATCTCTGTGAGTTCGAGGCCAGCCTGGTCTCCAAAGCGAGTTCCAGGAAAGGCGCAAAGCTACACAGAGAAACCCTGTCTCGAAAAACAAAACAAAACAAAACAAAACAAAACAAAACAAAACAAAAAAAAAGAATTATCAGACCGGGCAGAGCTAGTGCACATTTTTAATCCCAGCACTTGGGAGGCAAGAGTTTGAGACCATCCTGGTCTACAGAGTGAGTTCTAGGGTAGCCAGAGTTCTTACACAGAGAAATCCTGTCTCAAGAAAAAAAAAAAAAAAAAAAAGATACACTAGCTACCCCACTGGTATATTTTCCACTATAGACAGTTTATATATATGTGATGAGATTCAAATCTGGCCAACACCGAAGTGCTAGCAGGAAGGGGGTCTCCTAAATGGCACTAAAGGCTTTCAGTTCTGATCGCTATCATGGGTATGCTGAGCCCAGAGGTGGCGTACTTACCTGTGTTGGAATTACCCCCTCGGAAACCTACTTCTTTTATGGCAAACAAGACATCTTTGGCTGAAGTAAAGTTTTTCAAGTAAAATTCTATTTTGGGATGTTCACTATAAAAATGAAAAAAAAGTTTTTAGGAAAGACAAAATAAGCAGTCAGATGGCCTTTAAAAAAATGACCGGCAGAGAACCCTTGTTCAATTCGCAACATAGTGGCTAACTCACTTCCAGGGGGTCTAGCATCCCTTCTGACCTCTGCGGTTACCAGGCACACACACACACACACACACACACACACACACACACACACACACACACAGAATAACTGCTACACTGCAAATTTACTACATTTTGAATAATAGCTAAGCACACAATTTCATATTTCCACGAGGTGGAATCATCCCAATTATTTAAAAACAAACAAACAAACAAACAAAAAGGCTCAGAACACTCGGGGAATTTGCCTAACAAAACATGACTGCCTTTTAAATTCAGACTCAACTGACTTCAAAATCATTCCAAAATCCAGGCTGGAACGGAGTTACAGACTTTATGTATGCAGCATGTTAAAGTAGATGTGGTTCTGGGTTCTGGCTTTGATGGAACTCTGCAGAGTTGGGCACCAGGTAGGTAAGAAACAGTTGGATGCGAGAGTACATCCGCTCCAGGGCACAGCCCCAGAAGCACTCAGCAGCCTATTAGCCTAGGTCTCTCTGGTCAAAAGGACAGTGCCAGTGACATTTAAATTATTATTTGTGTGGAGGGGGGTGTTTTGCCTGCGTGTTATGTCTGTGCACTATGTGCACGTCTGATGCCTCCAGGGGCCAGAAGAGGGCGTTAGATCCCCTGGAAATGGATACAGGTAGATGTGAGTGACCATGTGGGTGAACCTGGGTCCTTTGGAAGAGCAACCAATGCTCTTGATCGCTGACATATTTCTAGTCCCTAAGAGTGACATTTTATAAGATGGGAAAAGGTACAAGGGAATGCATTGTAAAACACAATTTTCTTATAAAATGACAATGACATTTGCTAATCGTGGTTATGAGATTATTATTTAAAGAATTTCAGCTCACTTTTAACTATATTTTGTTCATGAGAGACCATGTTGAAGACTGGGGAGATGGTTCAGTCCAAGACCTGGGTTCGATCTCCAGAACCCATGTAAAGAGAGCTGACTGTGGTGGATCAGACTTTTGATCCCAGTGCTGAGGAGGTGCATCCCTGAGACATGGTGGCCAACCAGCCTACCTTACGTGGCCAGTTCTAGGCCGGAGAGATCTGTCTACAGCAACAAAAAAGTGGGCGGTGCCTGAAGAATAAAGTCTGGGGTTGTCCTCTACCTTCTGCATACATGTGTATGTCCACCTGTGTGCGCGCGTGTGCACACACACACACACACACACATACACACACACACACACACACACACACACACACACACACATGCACACATGCATGCACGTGAGCGGCCGTGCTGAGCAAAACAACAGCACATCTTTAAAGTCAGAACTTCATTAAGTGCAAATTTTTAAGCTTTCAGCGTAAGTAGCCATTTTAATGTCAGGCCTTGGGGTTTTTTTTTTTGTTGTTGTTGTTTTGTTTTGTTTGTTTGTTTGTTTGCTTGCTTTAAGACAAGCTCTCCTGCTTTGGCTTTCTGGGCTGTGGGATTTAAGATGATTCTTTGAGTGACAAGAAGATCACAGACTATCTCCGCACACCTGCTGGTTGGTTACTTTTTTAAGTTTGGACCCACTTCCAGCTGTTCAGATTCTGACTTAAGCAAGCCGTCTTATTTTTGCATTGCTAATGATGCAAAGGTCATTCCATTCTATTTAAATATGTGCTCTTTAGTCTAGTGCTTCCTAAAGCAGAAAACTGTGAGTATATAGGTTAATGCAGCTTTCAGTTTGAAAAAGCACAGGCTAAATTAGTCAAAACCAAAACACTTAGCAAATGTATCAGGACCTAAGCCAGGCACGGTGGTGCGTGCAGAGGCAGGTGGATCTCTGCGTTCGAGGACAGCCTGGTCTACAAATCAAGTTCCAGAGAAAACTTGTCTGAAAAACAAACAAACAAACAAACAAACAAAAAGCCACTCAAATCATAAAAAAAAAAAAAAAAATCAGTACCTGACTCAAAGAAACTTGCCTAGATGTTCATAAAATTGATACTGCATTTAAATCCACAGAATAAAGGGCTCATTTTAAAGGCAAGGGGAAAATGGTGTTATACAGAAAAGTTAAATACCTTCTAAGCAGACCCTACTATAAAAAGTATCAAATGGACTAGGGAGGCAGAGGCAGGTGGACGTCAAGGCCAGCCTGGTTTACAGAGCAAGTCCCACGACAGCCAGGGCTACACAGAGAAACCCTGTCTTGAAAAACCAAAGGGTGAGGAAAAGCAATGAATGGAATATTAATTAGTGCTCATGGTGGTGCTGGGCTACCTTGACACACTGCTGATAGTATTAGCTGGCTCACTCAGCCTTCTAGAAAGCAATTTAGCTATTTTTATCAGAGGCTTTTAAAGTGTCTGAACTTCAAACCCAGGAATTCCACTGAATGATCAAAGACGGGCCCAAGCAGCCATAAGGCTTCTCTCTCATCATGGGCTGCTGTGTGACAGTGAAAGGCAACGGGAGTCTGTCTCAAGGACGCAAAGGAAAACCATCAAACTGTTTGCAATGTACGTTTGTCATGAGAGGATACTTAAAGCACTGAAGAGTGAGCAAAGAGGGTCCAACATTTTTACAGCCTGAAATGTAGAAAAGGGGAAGAGAAATGTCTTCCCAAAGGCAGAAAGGAAACACAACTTTACAAAGATGGCCCTGGAGGACGTGGTCTGAGAAAGGCGCTTCTTTGTACTTCTTACTTGTCAAGCCTCCTAAAGGGACATTATTAATGCTACAAACCACCAATATCATTTTCACATGAAGGAAAAGAGAGCATGTGTCAGAACACGGCCCACGAGTGGAGCTGCGCAAGGAGACTTCTGAGAGCTCGTGAGAAAACTCCAAGGAAACAAGACAAGAGTCTTGGAACTTGTGTTCCCCCAGAACACGGGCTGTTCTTGGGATGTGCTCTCGAGCCCTCCCAGGTGTAGTAATAGGAGTGGGGTTGCTTCAGCACACCCATCGTCTTACCCCTTATCGTTCAGAATGATGTCTGCAAGCAAGAGCTGTCCTACACTCACGTGATCTTTGCCCCTGTGACTGTATACAGCAGGAACTCCAGGGAACTTTGCTCATATGACCTTGCTTAACCCTCAGAATGCCCTCAGAATATAAATTGTCCGATGCCCTGAATAAAGTTGGCCATCGCATGAGACTTTAGTCTGCCTCATTTCTAGGCTCTACTCTCCCAGGCTCATGCCACCAACGAGTGACAGTCACACTCTGGATCTCCAATGAAAGAACATGGAAAGGGCTAAAAAAAAAAAAAAAAAAAAAAAAAAAAAAAAAAAGCCCAATGTTGGCAGAGTAAAGAAAAGGAACAGAGAGCTCACTGTTGCTTCCTTCAGAAAAGAAAATCCAAGAACTGAGCGAAGCAGAGAAGGGTGTTCATGTAAGACTTCTAGGTCATGAATCTCCTTTCTGGCTCCCTACAGACAGAGTACTGTTTGCTAAGTGCTTTTATACCAATGGCTCACTTAGACACAGACTAACCAGAGTTAGTTGTTTGTTGTTGTGGTTGTTTGCAGTGTGGAGAATTGTGAACATTGCATGGGCAATGTACTTACAGAGACTTTTTTTTCCCCTCTAAAGACCAGGTCTCACTATGCAGCCCTAGCTGGCCTATTTGCTATGTAGACCAGGCTGGCACTGAACTCACCGGGATGGTACAAAGCTGATACAAGGCTATCTCCTGCTTCTGCCTCCTGAGTCCTGGGATTAAAGGCATGCACCACCATGCCCAGCCTTGCATAGACATTCTTAAATTGTGAATTTATAGTTTGGGATTCCAGCTTGTCCAAACTTAAACTATGTTTAACTGAAATTAACATTACAGCTTGGTAAGTAGTCATCATTCAAGACATCCATAATCTCCCATTTAATTAACGTTGGTACCTGGCTTGCACGAGGCCCACGTGTGGTCCTTCTGTTCCAATTCCCAGCATTAATGCCACTTTCCCAACAAAATTCTTCTGTAAATTAAATCGCCGCTGCCCTATATTAAAGCTTCCATCGATCAGAAATGCAATGTCTGCCTTACAGTCTGCAGAGAGCCAAAGAAGGTCTCCGTTAGTCTCAAGAGCAGCTGGAAGAAATGCCATCCCCCTCCCCCCAAGAACTTAGCTTACCTTTATTGCCAGTCTTCTTCTCTGGTGTTTTCTTTAGCCGTTTACCTGAAACAAAGGAAGCCCTTGACCGTGAGACACTTACACAGCAGGAACTTCCACCAGAATGAGCCCGTGGCAAGGAGTGCCATTCTCAGAAAGGCCTTTTAAGTTCCTTCTACGGTCTTCTGGACTGGGAAGGCATTGCTCCAACAAAGAAACAACATAACTGTGGCAGGCCTATGTATCTGGTATGTATCTATCCAAGGCTTTGATATCTAAAACCCACAGCTGAAGCAAGAGTGGGAACACAGAGCCACGTGCTCTTCATTCCTTTGACTTTAAAATGATAGGGGCCAGGGGGGTGGAGCAGCGGGTAACAGCGCTTACTGCTCTTGCAGAAGACCCAGGTTTGGTCCCAGCATCCACATCAAGCAGCTCAAGTCACAGTGCCTGTAACTGGGCTTCCAGAAGAGCCCACCACTCTTTTGTAGTTCTGCCTTTGCCTGCACACACACACCATACACATAAATACATTCAAACACACACACACACACATGCACACATAATCTGTAATAAAATAAAATAAAATGGGCACAATTTTGGAAAAAGGGACCCCTGGAATTTTTTGTTTTGTTTTTTTTGTTTTTTTGTAGCAGACACACACTGATTTATTTTAGTCACATGACAGTGCAGAAACTAAGTGGACTATTGAAGCAAAGAGCTGGAAAGAAGTCCTTGACCGATTTCTACACATGGTCTATCAAATCAGAGGGATAGAAAGGACTTCCTGAGATTGGATGAGCTAGGTTTATAATAAAGAAGAGAAGAAATGTGAAATATAAAGTAGAATGCTTTCATCCAAAGCACATCAGTAGATATGGGGTAGCTGCTTTGCCCCTCTTTAATATTAGTGTTTTGAAGGACACGTTCTACTGACAACATTTCTAACTCCAAATTCTGTGCCAGGCAACAAGAGGGATCAGTCCGTGCTTCATACCTGCAGGTGGATGGGCTGTGGACACTGCCCGGCCCGTGGCTTCCTGGGTACTGCTTTTGCCTTCTGTTGAAATGAGAAGTTTATTGTTTTTCTCTTTCCTTCTCTGCCGTCAGGGCGTTATGTAGCTAAAGTTCTACATGATGATTAAGGGGGTAATGGTGACTCAGGTATAAACATCACACTGGCCATTAGGTTTGGAGAACTAAAATGCATTCTTGATGCATTTGAAAATGCCACTAAAAACTGAATTCACTGGTTTGACAGTTTGTTACTTGCTAAGTATCTAGGCATTTACTGCAAACAATTCAGATTTCAGTTTCCACTGTGTGAAGTGAATTTTTATTCCCCCCAAATTTGGGTGACTCTGTCCCATAGCTGACTTCTTAAGTACAATGTTTTCCATCAGAATAAAAAAGACTGGGCTAAGGGAAGCTGAAAACCCTTCTGAGGGGAGTGGGGAAGTGTTTATGCCCAGCTGAGAACAGTGAAATTGTACCTACTGGTCACCGCGAAGGAAGCAGGCCATCTGGAAAGCGTCTGAGACTGGATGCCATTGGCATCTACTGAGGAATAGTTCTCTCGACCAGGAAGGCTGTAGACACGCACAGGTCCCCCTGAGGTGTCAATCACTCCCCTGTAAAGTAAGAGTTACAGCTGAGACATGATCCAGTTGTCTTGTATCATCTACTGCTCTATCGGTCAAGAAAATAGCTGAGTGGAGAAGTTGCCTAAGGATGCTTTCTGCTGGCCCTTTAAGACTCACTTATACAGGAACAAAAATGTCTGGAGAAATGACTCTGTGCTGTTAAACTTTTCAAAGTGATGATAAGAACACATTGATACCCTGCTTCTTACATCTCAGAGATTCAGAATTAATAAGAAGGTGCCAGTTTTCTTAAAGCAATTAACTGTATGTGCCCTTGGACTGTATTAAAAAAAAATCACACTCGCTCTTTTACTGTAGGATGGGGTGGCACTGGCTTACCATAGTGACAATCAGCAAGATATATGACATCCAGAGTTCAGTATCCTCATGTGAAAAACAGACCAAAGCTGTGTCCACTTTAAGATTTGTGATGGAAGTTAAGACAATGCCTTGAGTAGTATACAAGCCCCATAATACACGACACAATGGCAGATGTTTTAGAATCATAGAAATGTAGGTGCCATCGGGCACTTATGCAGGGCTGGAGAAACGGCTCAGTGTTTAAGAGCACTTGCTCCTCTCCCAGGAGCCCCGAGATCAACTCCTAGCATCTCACAGCCACATGTGACTCCAGCTCCAAGGGACCCAACACCCTCATCTGTCCTCCATGGGCACCCGAACAGTTATAGCATTCACACACACACACACACACACACACACACACACACACACACACACACACTCATAATTTCTTTTTAAATGAATGCTATCTGCTCATGGTCAGACAGCTTCCCTTATACATTTGGTAATGCAAGAATGCCCAGGAAAACCTCAAAAATATATCCACCTTCTATGGCCAAAACTGGCACTAAAAAGGAGCAAGCAGGTAGGAAAGAGCTCCAAACAGCTAACTGGGGAAGAAACTAACTGCTTGTCCAGTGCTCACCTGCACAGCCCTTCCCACATGTCCCAGCTTACCTATGGACAGCAGCCCCACAGATGCTGGATACTGAGGCATACACTATGTTTCCAAACACAGAGAACTCCTCCAGAGAGCAGCCTCCTGGACAGAGAACATCTGCTTTCTCTTTTCGGATATCCAGTCCTCTGGTGAAGCAGGTGACGGCAATGGGGACTGTAGAGAAAGGGCTTGTTATGCCAGGGCTCCTGTGGCTTCTTTGAGGGGTGTTGCAGGAAAAGCCGGCTGTGGAGTTATTTTATTTCCTTAATTTCTACACTTCCAACAAAATACTGATTTAAATGTTGACGCCGTTTTAGATGTTAGCAAATCAAAAGGGGTTTTCAGTTTAGTCTAGGGCTGAGTTACTACAGATGTCTAATGTGACAATATTCCCAGTTCTTAGGAAAATGTAACAAAGTACATCAGGATGAGAAAACGATGCTAATCTTTGGCTTAGTCCTTATTCTAAAAGTACAAACATCTCAGTTGTGATGAAACTGTTGATAGTTGTTTATGATGACAGCAAATTTGGATTGAGCCTTTGGAGTGTCTGCATAGACATGCAAACGTCTTGAAGCTACCCTTTGCAGGGGACTGTTTAAAAACTGTTACCTGATACAACCAGACCCTTAAAATCTCATATTCACATATGCCGTCTAGTTAACTGCTGCCTGGATCCACAGAATGTTACTTAGTTGCACGTTTTACAAATGAGGAAATGAAAGCTTTAGACTTTCATAGTCGGACAGCTTCCCTGGTATTTGGTAAGGCAAGAACGCCCAGGAAAATCTCAAAAATATGTCCAAGAAGCGAAGCGCTCCACAACTCCCAAAGGCTAGACAGGAGGAAGTCAGTCCTGTACTTGAATCTGATTGTATCTCCTCCGGATCTGTCCAAAGGGGACACGGGAGGCAGCAAATACTGTTTTAGAAAACAGTGCTAACATGCGTAAGTCTTAAACTCAGTCTGCCCCCCCCCCCCCCCGGAAAAAAGGAAGTTTTGGATCCTGAGGGGCTCACGCAGTCATCCCAGCCCTCAGTCATCCCAGCACTCGAGAAGCTGAGGCAGGAAGATTTTTGCCTTGAGTTTGAGGTTGGACTGGGTTACACCGTGAGTTCCTGCCCAGCCAGAGCTACAATGACATCGCCTCAGAAAAGCAAACCAAGTTACTGTGAAAGGTGTTAATTTGTCAAATCATAACAAACCCCAAGATGGTAACCTGTCGATTTACTGTCGATTAAATCGAGAGTAAGGTTTTTAAATACGACTTTCCAAACACGAGGACATGTAGTTATCCAAGACCTTTGGAGACGGCTGTTTCGGGAAAAATAACATCTCCCTCACCCGACAAGACATACATAGTTTTCTAAGTTGGGAAACCTGCCTCTGCCAAGGACCCCTGTCTGTGCTGCTACCTGGAACATGGAAGAAAGGGGACGACGCTGATGTGATACCAGTTCCTCAGCTCAGTTAAAACCCCTGTCTTTCCCGTTTTCAGCGACCTGGGGGGAGGGGGCGGCGGCGACACTGGAACCTTAGACCGAGTCTGTCTAGAGCGGCTAACACTGACTTCCTTGGGCAAAGGATGAACGAGGCAGCCAGGTGCGGTACTTACCATTTCTGCTCTCAAGAAAAGCAAACGACAGATTTCTTAGAAACGAAACGGTGCCTTACATCGCGGAAAAGACACCGAACCACACACCCGTGCTCGGACTTCTACACGCGGAACAAACTCTTTTGAGGCTTCCAGGGAGCGATAAGAACAGCCGACGATGCTTTCCATAGGGGTTACTTGTACAATCGCACAGCAAGATCGGACTAGGTGGGACCAGGACGTGAGCCGCCCCATCGGTGGGCTCGGACCAAAGGGTTTTCCCCAGCCCAGTAAGTCAGGACTAGTGGTCCCAGAGCTAGGTGGCGTGCGCCCGGGAAGGAGGCCGGGTCGGACCCCGGGGACCCTGGCGTGGGGAAACAGGTAAACCCGAAGGGTGCGCTGGAGACCGGTGCGGGCGCCTCTCCAGCCCCCGCATCCCTCCTCAGGTCCTCAGCCTGCGCGGACCGACCCGGTCCACCCTCCCTCCTCCGCCCGCACCCAACTCACCGGCTCCCTCGGCGCGGGCGAGCCGGGGCAGCAGCAGCAGCAGCAGCAGCAGCCACGCACCTGCGGAGAAAGGACAGCTAGGTGGCTGCAGCCTCCGCCCGCGCGGGCGCGGCGGCCAGGGCGCGTACCCACCGAGGCAGAGAGCAGGGATCCAGGACGCGGGCATGGCGGGGATCTGCGCGGACCTGCGGGAGAGCGAGGCGTGAGCGAGGCTCGCGGGGGCGGGGGACCCCAGGCCCCCCCGGGCTCCTCGGGAGCCGGAGAAGGCGGGAGAGCCCGGCCGCTGCAGATCGAGCCGCCCCGGGCACGTTGTGCCACCTCACATCGGCGCGGGGGACGCCAGGACACACAGATGGACAGGGACAGACCCCGCTCCCCACCCCGGATCCCGCACCTGCGTGGAATCCGCTCGGCTGCACCCGAGTGCCGTAAGCGCGGCTCCGTGGCCGCTATAAAGGCCGGCGGCGCGCATGAGCACTGTGCTGGGGGCACGGGCGGGGGCTGGGAGCGGTCCCGGGTTCTCCCCGCCACCCCACCCCACTCTCCGGTAGGGCGGTGGCCGATCAGCTCCGCCCTCGGTCCCCCCGACGGCCCCCGGGGGGAGGCTGGCCCGCTGGCGCCTCTCCCTGCGGCGTGGGGGTCCCCTGGGGAGGTGTGAAGGTCGCGGTGGCGTCCCGGGACTGGGGGTGGGGGTGGGGGACACGGAGCGCGCCTGGGGATGCTCCTAGGGACGCGCAGGTCGTGCAGGGTACTGGACGAGGACGGTGGCGGGTGACTGTCCAGAGGGAATGGACCGGCCCCTCCGCACAGTCGCAGCGGGGTGCAGAGCCGCCCAACACCGGGTCCTGAGAACCAAACTTCCCAACTTGGCGCCCGTGGGAACGGTGCCCGCCTTTAAAGTAAAACCAACCGGCATCTGATGAATGCTGTGGTGGAAAACTCGTCCCACGACCCGTTATTCTTTAGGGGCTCAGCCTCCGGACTTCTTTTCTGTTAGAAAACTGTTTTCCCTGACGGTTTGGTTGTTGTAAAGGGTAGGAACCTGGTAGAGTGACCCCTAACCTCCAGGCAGTATTGACATTGTCTTTTTTTTCTTTCTCTTTTTCCAGATCAGGAACCAGATTCCTCCTCGTTTGTCTTTCCAGTCTCAGATCTGGTGATTACACAGAACTAGATTTGGTAACATGTGTCGTCGTCCTCCTCACCCCCCCCCCCCGCCGCCCCGTCCCCGTC
This sequence comes from Peromyscus eremicus, assembly GCF_949786415.1. Lineage (NCBI taxonomy): Eukaryota > Metazoa > Chordata > Mammalia > Rodentia > Cricetidae > Peromyscus > Peromyscus eremicus. The sequence continues at coordinate 21,501,176 of NC_081430.1, read as the reverse complement.
CACTCCTCCTCTTGCCAATTCTACTATAGTCACTTTTCATGATGGATATGGTGAAAAGAGCGGAACTCATGTTAGAAAAAGACTGCGACCTGCAAGGTAGCTGAGGAACTCCAGACCTTGACAGCCCTTACTCCACCACCTTTTTTTGGGGGTGGGGTGGGGGGCATGGTTTTACTGTAGTCACAATGACGAAGACTTTGAATTCACAATTCTCCTGCCTCAGTCTTCGATAGTGCCGCATATGCACCTGGCTGCAATACCTGTTTTTAAAACCAGCTTTATTTAGTTGTCATTCACATCATAGAGTCCATCCATTGAAAGAACAGGATTCGGTGACTTCTAGTAAGTTTATGATCCTCATCGGGTCCAGTTTTAGAACATTCCATCACCTGCAAAATGATGCCTCCTGGTGGTGGGCGGACAGGCCTCTCTTCACCGTCACCCTCAGCAATCACTAATGGACTTCCTCTCCCTACAGATTTGTCTTTTATGGGCATTTATATAAGTGGAGTCCCACACCAACGGGCACGGTGTTGAGGCGCGCCTGTGATGGAGTGTGAGGCACATGCCCTGTCACCTGGTCAGCCCTTGCCTAGGGAGAAAGAAGGCTTTGGCGTTTTTATCAGGCAGCCTGGGACTAACGGTTTAATTCCTCTTACTATCCGTGTGTCTTCTGAAGGGAAAGGGGGCAAAATCGCTTGATTGGGAAGTTCTGGCTATTTCTTTTTCATGGCTTCTTGAAGGGTTTGGTCCCTTCCATGATGGAGAGAGTTGTGTTTGTCTCCGAAGTCTACTTAACCACCTCTGATGTTTTCCTTGGGAGGAAAGATGAGGATGATTAAAACTGTCCTTTTCATGATCTTTGTGTGTCCTCCACCAGGGTTGGATAGCCTCTTCCGGTCAGGCTGGGGAACTGTCAGGATCTTGTATAATTAGTTGTCAGGCAGAAACTCCTGCGGCTGAGACTCACGTGGCGGAAGGGGTGTAGGCAGAACCTTGCAGGGCACAGTCCCTGGTGCCATTCCACGGTGATTTGGCAGAATCAGAATTGTGTAGCTATTTCCATGATAGACCCCGAGTCTGTGACTTAAAAAAATAGAGGAAATAGCTCGTTAAGTTTCATGGTTGTTTACCCAGGCATTTTAATTATTTTGTTTTGAAACATTTAAGAGAAGTTAGAAGTTAGTCTTTATTTATTTTTATTCTTTTGGAAAGAGCAACCAAGGAGGGTGGAGTCGGGTGATATTTCTTTTCCTCAGTTAGTTAGTTCTTCATGTTCACCATAAGTGCATGGAGGGAAAATAAGGGAATTGAAGAGACCTGCCTCCAGAAACAGCCAAGAGGGCGAGTCAGATCTGATGCATTTGACTGAAAAAGACAAATTGTGAAGATAACATTTTTGTATTCAGTTGGGTGACATTTCAGAGCACTATACTCCCAGGATTACTAGTTTATCTTGCTCTAATGAAGAACATTTAATATTAAAAAACCAGAAAGCAGCTGGTTCCTCACTGGGTTGCAGTTGGGACCACCTGGGAGACACTCATTCCTGTGTAGCATAGGTCTTCCTTCCCCCTGGAGATTCTGATCCTGTTGGTCTGGGATGGTGCCAGAGTCTCAGGCATTTAAAAACGTCTCCGGATGATTCTAGTACATAGCGCAAAGGCACATAACCCTTAGTTCAATGTTAGCAAAGAAATTGGTAATTCTAATCTTTGATTGGCTTTCCAGTTTTTCATCAAGGTTCTATTTCTATGTGCCAACTCTATTTCCCTGATGAAACATGGACGAAACATGGATAGTTGTTTAAAAACACTGCCCAGGGCCGGGCGGTGGTGGCGCACGCCTTTAATCCCAGCACTCGGGAGGCAGAGCCAGGTGGATCTCTGTGAGTTCGAGGCCAGCCTGGGCTACCAAGTGAGTTCCAGGAAAAGGCGCAAAGCTACACAGAGAAACCCTGTCTCGAAAAACCAAAAAAAAAAAAACACTGCCCAGGGCTGGTGAGATGGCTCAGCATGGAAGGGTCATGGCTATGCGAGCCTGGCCACCAGAGTGGGATTCTAGGTGACCCATATAAAGGTGGAAGGAGAGATCTGACTGCATAGACCTCTGACCTCCAAAGATGGGTGCCGTAGCTTGGGCACTCACACACACACACACACACACACACACACACACACACACAGAGTAAAAAATAAAATAAATAAATTCCTCATGAAAACAATACCCAGCAGAAAGGTTGGAAACTGAACTTCAGAAGTACTTGTCAATTTTGGAGGTGCAGCTTGCTGTTAGTGCACAGGGGCCCTGGATGTCATCCCCAGCCTCCCCCCAAAACAGCTTTTGCTGAGTGTGTTCCCAGTGTGTCTGGTTCCATTTCTGACTTTGTGTAGAGCAGCGGGCCACGTTGCTGAGGGGATGAGCTGCCTCTAACCCTGGCTGCCTGTGTGTGGTTTCAGACTTTTGGATGCTGCTGTGGGTCGGGAATACATTTTCAAACAGTGCCGTGACTTCAATTCAGCCATGAGCTTGAGTTTCTAGTCTCCCTTCTGTTGTTTTCTTGCTGTTTGAAGGCGGTGTTTTCTGAAATGTTGACATTTTGGCTGTTGGTATTTTTTTTATTTATTATTTGATTGTTATTTACTTTATTTAGGGTATGGGAATGGACCCCAAAGTCTTGCTTTTTTTTTTTTTTTAAATTTTCCCAAGACTATCAGCCCTGTACCAACTGGTGCGCCACCGAAGCTCTATAAACCATTACTAAGTACAAAGCCTAATTTATCCTGACTTCTATTTTGATGATGCTGAAGTGAATATGTTCCCTTTTAGACAGTATCAGACTGTCCTAAAGTGTCCCATCCATCACTGTGGCTGATTAGATAGAGGGAAATAAACCTGAGGCTCCTCTCGTCTGTGTACTGAATCAACAGTGGTGTATCAATCTTTTTCTATATCTAGTTTTCCTGATTATTTTCTGTTGTTCCTATCTTCTACTAAGCAAGTGCAGAGCAAGCTTTGGGCTCTGATGATGACTAGCAGCAGAATAAATATCCAGAGCCTCTGAGGAGTGAAACTTAATAGTTGATTAATGGGCTAGGATATATAAATCAGTGGTAGAGTCCTTGTCTTGTACACACAAGAGGCCCCATGTTCAACCCCAGCACTAGAACACTAAAAATAAAAAAATAAAAAATTGATCCAGAGATGGTCCTGTAACCACCAGGCCTCAGTTTCCTCTCTTACAAAATGAAAGGATTTAGATCAGCTATTGAAGACAGCTTCCCACTAGCCATGCTTCGGGACTGTGTATACGTGGCTGCCCACCCAAATGTAGGTATCGGGGGCTGTGCTGGTTCCTAGGGGTTGGGAAAGAGCCAGTTAAGGAACACTGACTGGCTGTGCCCCGAGACCCACCTTCATATTCTAAACATCCAGGCCAAACAATAGTTTCTAAGTAGATTTATGAAGAACAAAAGCCTAACGTAACGTGTCGGCTAATTTTTAACTGTCAATTTGACCCAAGCTAAAAAAAGCCCTGGAAAAGCATCTCAATTAGGATCATCTAGATCAGGTTAGCCTGTGAGTATGGCTGTGGAGGACCATCTTAGTTGCCTTAAAATTTCTGGAGTTTGGGCTCTGGACTTTGAGAGTAGAGACAGCAAGTGAACACAACATATACATGTATTTATTCTCTCTTTGCTCTTTTTAAAAACACACTTTAAGGATTTACTTTGTTTTTAAATATGGGTCGGGGGGAGTATGTTCATGTGAGTTCACATGCCCACAGAGACAGTAATCTCTTGGGGCCTGAGTTACAGATGGTTGCGAACCATCTGGTATATGGCGGCTGGGAACTGAACTAGGGTCCTCTACAAGAGCAGTGTGTATTAACCAATATGTGCTATTAACCACATCAGTTCTCTCTCTGCTTTTGGATTCGATGTGATTAGCTGCTTCGAGTTCCTGTTTGACTTCCCCACAATGGTAGATAGACTGTAACCTGGAACTATAAGCCAAGTAACCCATTTCTCCCAAGATGCTTTTGGCCAGGGTGTTTTATCACAACAGAAATGAAGTTAGGACAGTTGACCTGTAAGATGGGTGGGGATTAGTGCTGACCTCAGACCCTTTAATGCTCCACTCTGGAAGTGACTGTGCTGATGCACGCTCATATGCTTAAAATAAATACACAAAACTTCTTTAAAAAATAAGAATCAAACAAATTAGAGGCCAGTGACCTGTCATTTCCACATAAAGAATAAAGAGGGGTGTTTTCTGCAATTCACTGAGTTCTAAGAGCGGTCAGTGGTCATGAAAGACAGAGACAGGACCCCAGTGATGCTCTCGCTGTGAGATGGCTCATCCTTGCCCTGGGAGATGTGATTGATCTGTGGTGTGCAAACCACAGGTGATTGGACCAGTTGTTTGAAAGCCATTGACCCAACAAACCTTCTCATATTGAGCTATTAAAGATGTGAAATAAAGCCGGGCAGTGGTGGCGCACACCTTTAATCCCAGCACTCGTGAGACAGAGCCAGGCGGATCTCTGTGAGTTCGAGTCCAGCCTAATCTACAAAGTGAGATCCAGGATAGGCTCCAAAGCTACACAGAGAAACCCTGTCTCAGAAACGCCCCCCCCCCAAAAAAAAAGATCTGAAATAAACTTTACTGTCTGTTTGATACAGGGTTATGTATTAATGATGTTGCTAAAAGTTTATAAGTCATTTTCTATAGATCCAAGAACATAAGCTGATTATAAAATGTGTCCAGATAATGAAGAGTGTTGTAGTGGGTAGCTGTTCTGGCTATGATCTCGAAGGATTGTCCCTAGAGAGGAAGCACGTGACTGCTCTACCTGCCTATGACCTTGAAGTACACCCCCCCCCCGGGGCGTGGCCTCTTGGGACCCTTAAGAACAGAGATGCAAGGTGTTTTCTCTCTGCCTTGTGGTTTTTGTATGCTGAGATGGACCAGGCAGAAGAATAGCGTGGACCATAGCTCGACTTTCCAGGATCCTATGATAAATCTCCCGAGCTGTAGTGAGTTATTAATCCACTAATAAATTCCTTGCCATGTAAGTAGACTCTGTGGATTTCTCGCTTTAGAGTGTAATACGTAAAAATTTATTTATTTGTTTATTTTTGAGACAGGGTCGCTCTACATAGCCCTGGCTGACCTGGAACTCACTATGAAGTCCAGGCTGGCCTCAAATTTACAGAGATCCATTGCCTCTGTCTCCCTAGTGCTAGGATTAAAGGCGTGTGCCACCATGCCTGGCAGAGTATATAAAATTTTAAGTGTTTAACAGGGGATTGTTTTTATTTTAGTTTTAAATTTTAAAATTTAATCTAGTTTTATTTTGCTATTCTGTACTGACACTATTTGAGAACAATTGTTAAAGATATTTTAATATCTTGTCAAATTTAGCTAGCCATAAAATATGATACATTATTACCATCATTTTTTTTGTGTGTGTGGGTTAAATTTTTTGTTTGTCAACCGCTTGCAGCTCCTGGATGGGAGACAGCTGCATAGATAGTCATGGATTAGGATGGGCTGGACAGACAAGCCGAGAAGCTCAGGTGAGGGGCTGGGAGGGGCTGGCAGTCAGTGGCCCTGTCCTCCTCGGCAAGGGATAGGATCACCTCAGACTTTTGAAAGCCACCCGAAGGCCTCGGGCAGCTCAGACTGTGGCTTCTTCTTCTTCTTCTCCTTCTCCTCCTCCGCCTCCTCCTCCTCCTCCTCCTCCTCCTTCATTTTTTGCCACACACTTTTCTACATTTGGGACTCAGAACTAGAAAGCTCTGGGCCAGTGGACATTCTCTACAGCCTCCTCCTTTCTCCTCGGAGCCCTTAGATCAGAACACTGATATGGGTCATCCACAAATAGATGGAGGTGTTTGGCCTTATTTCCCCACAACAACATACTCGGGTGACACCTCCTGGCTTAGTCATTCGCTGCCCAAGATGGACAGTCTGCAGAGTGAAGGAGAGCCTGCCGAGCCCACAGGATGAAATGGCTTCTGCTGTAGGAAGAAGGGAACCCCCTAAAGAGATTGCAGGTCTGGACAGATGACTTTCCACACTCCAGGCTCAGCACTGGATTGAACAGGATGGAACGGAAGGGGACTCTTCCAGCCGGCATCCTCCAATATTAGAGAATTCAGAAGGAAACTATGCCAAAGCATGGTTTGTGCATTTTTGTTTTGTTTTTAGGTGTTAGTGTACAATGTTCAGGTATCATTTTGGCATTTTCATCCTTAAAATATTTATTTATTTATGTGTTGTGTGTTGTGTTGTGTTGTGTGTGTGTGTGTGTGTGTGTGTGTGTCTGTGTAAGTGCATGTGGAGGTCAGAGGATAATGTGTGGAGTCAGTCCTCTTCTTCTACTGTGTGGATCCTGGAGATTGAACTCAGGTCATCAGGCTTGGTGGTAAGTGTCCTTACCTTCTTATCCATCAGCCCTCAAACTTATTAAAGTAACTTTCATAACATTCTTTGATAACATTCACTTCTGCCTTAGGATTTCTATTGCTGTGAAGAGACACTATGACCATGGGAACTTTTATAAAGGAAAACATTTAATTGGGTCTGGCTTACAGTTCAGAGGTTTAGTCCATTATCATCATGACAGGGAGCATGGCAGGGAGCATGGTGGTGTGCAGGCAGACATGGTGCTGGAGAAGGAGTTGAGAGTTCTACATCTGGATTGGAAGGCAGCAGGAAGAGAAAGTGAGCCACTAGGCCTGGCTTGAGCTTCTGAGACTTCAAGGCCTGCCCCCAGTGACACTTCCTCCAACAAGGCCACACCTCCTAAGAGTGCCATTCCCTATGGGCCTGTGGTGGCCATTTTTCAAACCACCTCACCTTCCTTTCTCGTTTATGGAATATATTAATAAGTGTTGGGAATAGATCTTCCTTGAAAGTTTGGTAGAATTAGTCCATTCTGCCTTGGGATTTCCTTTGTGGGGAGACTTTTAAGAACTGTTTCAGTCTCTTTGCTTGTTGTGGATCTGTTTAGATTGTTTATTATGTCTTCTGACTTTAATTTCAGAAGACCACATGTGCTTTGAAATTTACCCCATTCTTCTAGATTTTCCAACTTGTTCAAATATGTATTTTCCAAAGTCTTTTCAATTGTCTCGATTTTATTGAGGTCTGTTGTAACAACTCCCTTTTTGTCTCTAATTTTATTGATTTGGGTCATCTAAAGCAGCAATTAATGAAGCAATGCCACTTAGTTTATCTGATAGTCAAAAGAGGTTTATTTTGGGGTAACTTACAACCAGTAAAGGGGTTGGTTACAGGATCCAGGAGAGGTGAGGCTCAGTCCAACGAGGTTCTCTGGAGAACCCTGACTTGATCTGCAGTCCAGCATCCAGGATCACGAGGTAGCCAAGAGAGTGAGCGTGTACACATCTCTGGTCTTAACCTAACACAAAACTATATACATTGGAATAATTATCAAGGAGAAATAAAGGGCAATGACATAAACAAATGGAACTACAACCAACAAGAGCAACATCAAACAGGAGACACATACTAAAATCCAGAGAAGTCTGGAGCATAGGTAAATGGCACGTACAGAGATCATTCCAAAAGGTGTCCTATCCTGAAGAACCTGAATCTAATACTTAATGTGTTCTAGCTAAGATACGAGACTATTGTAACTGTAACTGGTAGTCTTCAATCCCATCAAAGACCTGAGAAGAAATATAGTAATACCTGAGAAATGGGAGAAGGATGCAAGCAACTTCCAGGAGTCTTACAAGAGTAGACAGAGACAGCTGGCAGCCTGAACAGTCACCTAAAGCTTCTCAGCATCGTTGGTGCATTCAAATTGGCTACAAGGCTAGAGTATCTGAGAGATCATTTTCAGAAGCAGGGATTTTGAAAGACCATCTTACCCTATCTTGGCAGAGTTCAATAGTCACTTTTCCTTGTGTCCCACTCATTCAGAAGGGACAGTATTTGTACTGTCAGCAATCGAGGCAAGGGCAGTTCTTAGCCTGCTGGGCTATTTTGTGCCAAGAAGACAAACTTCCAAATGGGAATGTCTTAGAAGCCCAACATTCTCTCAGGATCAAATCAGTGCTGTCAGGAGCAATCATGTCTCAAGTCAACAAGATTCTAAGTTATTTAAATGCCATTTTCTTTAGGTCTATGAAGTGTTCAAAGACTACCTGTCCACCTGACCTATATATCTGTAAATCTTGAGAACCTAACTAACATAACTATAGAGATGACAAGCATAGGTGACTATAAATCTGTAAGGCTTCTCTACCTAAATAACTTAAGGACTAAGGCTTTATGTAAAGAAGGTAAACAGTCTGTAAGCAAATGTACAGTAAAATGACAATGACCTCAAAATTGTGACAATACACAAAATAGCTAAAGCAGAGGTAGGAATGTATAGTGCAATATGCAATATGACAATAATCCTAAATATGAATCAATATACCAAATATCCTAACCAGAAGTAGAACATACACACAGTATGACAAATATAATTTTACATTTGTATCAATATATAAACATTTCAAATAAGAGTAGAAATATATGTACATTAAAACAAATATAGTTCTGTATTTGTATCAATATACAAACTATCTTAAGAATATAGAAATAGTTTACATTTGTATCAATATATAAGAATCCATAACAGTGTAATTTATCTAAGACTGATATTTTACTAAATTAGTTTACTAGTATATACAATAATCTACCTTAATATCCTATACCTATGCATTCACCTTTTTCTTTTCTTAAGGAGAATACCGAGTCCAGTGGTTCTCTGGAGAACTCTGAGTTGGTCTGCATTCCAGCATCCAGGATCATGACGTAACCAAGAGAGTGAGCACGTATGCGTCTCTGGTCTTAAGGGATCTCAGCTACACCCTGGGGCGAGGGCAGGTCCCTAGCAGTTACCTGCTGCCTACTAAGGGCGGTGCTTCAGAGGTGAAGCACAAACAACCACCCCTGCACATCTCTCTCATTTTTTCAGTTGGCTACTGATTTTCCAATCTTGTTAGCTTTTTCAAAGAAGTAACATTGGTTGATGGCATCTTCTAGTCTCTATTGCATGATTTTCTATCCTAATTTTTATTATTATTAGTAGTATTATTTTGCAATCTACTGGGCTTGGGTTTGGCTTATTTTTCTAGAGCCTTAAGGTGAGCCATCAGGGTATTTATTTGGTATTGCTCTGATTTTTTTTTTTTATAGGTATGATCACTTATGGCTATGCATTTTCCTCGTAGGACCAGCTTAACTGGATTCCAGAGGGCCTGGTAAGGTGTGCTCTCATTTTTTATTTGTTTCTAGGAACTAGATTTTTCTCCTCAATTTCCTCAGTAATTCACTGTTTATTCAAAAGTGTGGTGTTCGGAGTTGGTGAGGTAGCTCACCGGACAGAAGTACTTACTGCGCAAGCCTGGTGATCGGAGGTTAATCCTTGGAACCCATGAAAGGTGCAAGGAGAGAGCCAGCTCCTCAAAATTGTCCTCTGACCTCCCCATGCATGCTGGGGCAGACATGTATGCATCATATACATCACTCTCACACAGATATCTTATAAAATAAAAACTTAAAGTCTATTATTTAGTCTCAAGTGTAGTTTCAGAAGTTTCTCTTATGTTTCTTGTCTACTACTAACTGGTAGGTACAAAGGATTTTCTCAAAAATTGTTTGATTATTTGTTTCATGACCTATAATGGGGTCCATTTGGAGATGGTCCCATGCAGTGCTGAGAATGTGTATTCCTGCTCCATTTGTGGGGTGGAATGTTCTGGAGGTATTTGTTAAGTCCAGTTAGTCTTTGTGTAATTTATCTCTGAGAACTCTTTTCAGAATTTTAATATGGAAGACTTATCTAAATGTGAGAGTGGGTATTGAAGTCTCTTATTATAATTGTGTTTGGACTTACATGGTATTTTATGCCTTTTAGTGTTTGTTTTATAAACTTGGAGGCCTCAAGATTTGATGTGTAAATACAACAGTCATATCTGCTTGATACAACTATTTACAAATATTAACAGTTGTGTATCTGCCCTACTTATCTCTTCTGATTAGTTTTGGTTTGATGTCTCTATCAGATATAAGAATAGCCACACTCAATTGTTTATGGCTTCTAATTGTTTGGGAGGATTATTTTCATCCTTTGCTACTCTGTTTTGGGACATCTTTGCTATCTTGGGGATAGCATGTTAGCAGCAAGCCACAATAATATGAAGTGGGATTTCAGCTGATTATGACAAGCTAATACCTGAAAGAAGCCAAGGTCCTTCCAGAGGTCAAGCCGACACTCAAGGAATCTTGGTGATATTGACTTTTGATTATTAGCTGTTTCCTGCTATGAATTTCTTGTGTGCTATTGTAGCTTTTCCATCATTCACTGGGCACAATTTCCCCTCTACTAATGGAATATTTAGATAACCTTCTGTGCAGTAACACAGCCAGGATCCCTAATTTCAGTCCTTTCTGTAATTATCCTCATTAGCAGCATCCGGCCAGGACCATCCCCAGATGGACAAAAAGACAAAACCTCTCAGACTTTCTGGGAACAGACTTAAGCATCCAGACTATCTGTTTGAGAAGGCCTGGCGGATGTGCTAATTAAGCTTAACTTTCTCCTTTCCAAAGTCTTATCTCTAGTTTTAGATCCACCCTTTACAATTAATTCAGAACAGATAAGGGCCAAAGGGATAAAAGGCAGTCTTATTTTCAGAGCAAAGACGGAGAAGAAAAAAGAGAATGGAAGAACTAGATGGGTAAGAACTGGAAAGGAACAAACTGAGATGGGGAAGAACTAGATTGAAGGGCTAGAAGAGAGTACTAGAGGAACGAGATGGAAGATGAGGAAGAGCCAGATGGGGAGGAACAAGATGAGGAAGAACAAGATGAGAAAGAAGGAGATGAGAGAGGAGCTAAGATGGGAAAGAACTAGACAGATGAGGAAGACCAAGATGGGGCAGAAGTAAGATGAAGGAATTAACATAGCACATAGAGGAAATAGCAGAAAAATGTAGAGAGAAATCAGGCAAGAAAGGAGCTAAGTGTGAGAACAGAAAAGAAGCTGTATAGAGAGAACTGACTCAGAAGAATAAAGTTTATGGACTAAAGAATTTCATATATGTAGATTTATTAGAGAATTCCTCAGATTAATCCACCACTGGTAGCGTCTCTTCTGGGACTCTGGGAGAAGGCTATTGAGGGGCTGGACCCCAACAGCTTTCGTTAGCGTATAGTTGGTTAATGCGGTCAGTCTGCCTCTTTTGATGGTGAGCTGAGTTCATTTCCACTTAAGGCTATGGTAGAAAGGGATTTGCTAGTTCCTAAGGTTTTGTTAGGTGATGTTTTGGTTGGCTAGATTGTTGATATTTTTCCCCTCCTCTCCTTGTTAATTTTGGGGGATAGCTGGTTTTCTGTGCTGGATGTGATTGATTTTTTCCTTTAGCTTTTCAGGCCTACCTCAGACTCAATATATAGCTGAAAATGGCCTTGGGCTTCGAGTCCCCCTGTCTCCTAAGTACTAGGATGGCATTGGCCTCCATTGTACTTGGCTTTACCTCAGTGAGTTTAATGTCATAGATTATTCTACATTATTTTTGCCCTTTTTACTTTTATGATCATTGGTAATGTAACGATTGGTATTAACCAACTTGTCTTAGTCAGTGTTCTATTGCTGTGAAGAGACACCATGACCACAGTAACTCTTATCAAGGAAAGCATTTGATTGGAGCTGGCTTACAGTTCCAGAGGCTTAGTCCATTATCCTCATGGGGAGCGTGGCAGCATGCAGGAGTGGTGCTGGAGAAGGAGCTGAGAGCTACATCCTGTTCTGCAGGCAGCAGGGAGAGGTGGGGGGGCGGGGAGAGGGAGAGGGAGGGAGGGAGGGAGAGAGAGAGAGAGAGAGAGAGAGAGAGAGAGAGAGAGAGAGAGAGAATGTTATGGGCTTTTGAAATCTTTTTTTTTTGGTTTTCGAGACAGGGTTTCTCTGTGTAGCTTTGCGTCTTTCCTGGAACTCGCTTTGTAGACCAGGCTGGCCTTGAACTCACAGAGATCCGCTTGCCTCTGCCTCCCGAGTGCTGGGATTAAAGGCGTGTGCCACCACCGCCTGGCAGCTTTTGAAATCTTAAAGCCCACTCCAGTGACATATCCTCTCCCCCCACAACCCCCTTTTTTTTTCTTCTTTCCTGAGACAGGATCTCACTGTGCATCCCTGGCTGGCCTGAACTAAATATGTAGACCAGGCTGGCTTCCTGTCTCTGCCTCCCAAGTGTTGGGATTATGGGTGCACAACACTATGCTGTGCTCACTTTTTTTTTTTTTTTTACTTAAATTAAAAAAGAAAACAGGGTCAAGCCAGACAGTGGTGGCACATGTCTTTAATTCCAGCACTTAGAAGCAGAGGCAGATGGATCTCTGTGAGTTTGAGACCAGCCTGGTCTACAAAGAGAGTTCCAGAACTGCCAGGGCTGTTACACAGAAAAACATTGTCTTGAAAAAGAAAAGTAAAAACAAAACAAAATATTTTTTGATAATCTTTATCTCATTATCTCTATTTTGTTGATTGTATTTTCATGGTGACATTCAGCTGTGTTTTTTTGTACCTTGTGAAATACAATTAATTCAATTAATTTGGGAATTAGCTATGGAGGTTTGATCAGATTCAGGTTCTCTTTCCTAATTTTTAAAAATATGTACAAAACACTAAACTTACTGTCCCCACCTTATATTTTGCTGGGGACTGAATATTGGGCCTTCCATGTGCCAACTATGTACTGTGTCCACCATGCTAAACTCCCAGCATGGTTTTAGCCTTTTTTAAGTATATAGTTGCTGGGCATGGTGGCACAGGCCTTTAATCCCAGCACTCAGGAGGCATGGTCATCGGATCTCTGTGAGTTTGAGGCCAGCCTGTCTACATAGTGGGTTCCAAAACAGCCAGGGATACATAGCAAGACTCTACCTCAAACAAACAAACAAACCCACCCACAAAAATATTATAGTTTGACAATATTAAGTATATTAAAAATTCAGATAATTTTGCTGTTCTGTGTGTATAAACTATCCCACAGGTAGATGTTTACATGTATGCATGTGTGTCTGTGTGTGATGTGCATGTGAGTGCAGTTTCCTCCGAGGCCAGAAGAGGGTGTCTGATCCCGTGAAGCTGGAGTTACAGACTGTTATGAGCTGCCTGATGTGGGTGCTGGGAACCACTCAGTTCCTCTGCAAGAGCAGTGTGTGCTGTTAACTGCTGAGCCATTTCTCCAGCCCTTAAAATGGTCAAACATTTAATATTAGCATTCCTTCTTCATTTATTAGCTAAACTACTTTAAAAAAGAGAATCCCTTCATTTGGTCGTCAGAGGCATACATCTTGTTGGAAAGCAGGATAAATGCTCATTTTTGGCTTTTATTTATATGGTCTGGGGAGGTATGCTTGAAGGTTTGTTCTGCAGTCTGGGATAGCAGAATTCTGGAGACGGGTGGTCGCTGCACAGTCATGTGGAACATCATATGTTCCTTATGAACATATGTTTCATGCCACAGAGCCAAAACATGAGGTAGTTAGGATAGTTTTCTTTTCTTTCTTTTTTTCTTTTTGGTTTTTCCAACAGGGTTTCTCTGTGTAACAGCCCTGGCTGTCCTGGAACTCACTCTGATGATCAGGCTGGCCTCGAACTCACAGAGATCTGCCTGCCTCTGCCTCCCAAGTGCTGGGACTAAAAGTGTGGGTCACCACTACCTGCCTGGCAGATAATCAGTTTTCTGTTATAGTTTTTACCACAGCAAAAAGAAAAGTACACCATCATATATGTGCCAAAGGTGACTGAATTTGTTCTTGTCTATTTTAATCATAATCATGAACTCCTGGATTTTGACAGATTGGAGGTGTTTGTATGTGTTACATTCCTTTCAGGTTGCTCCATTTTTGGCCCGTGGCAACTTTCGTAGCTTGCTCATGAGTTCTATAGACGTTGACATGCTAGTTTTTCATAGTTTCCCTGTTGTCTGGTGTGACAAAATGTTTCATGCTCATCTTAGAGCTTTTCTGTCCAGGGTGTGAAGTAGTCAGTTCTCCAAGGAGCTCCAGCTCCTAGTAGTTGGAAGTGGGAGTTAGAAGGCTTGATCATGCAGGCTGTAATCTTGGTTACTGAAGAAACTGAGGTAGAGGGAAGGCACTGCAAATTCAAGGCCAGCCTGGGCAGCTCAGTATAAGCCTGTCTCAAAATCTAAAACTGAAAGGTTGAGGAAACAGTGCAGGGATAGAGAGATTGCCTGGCAAGTGCAAAATCCTACATTCAATCTCCAGTAAAACACACAGACACAGATACACACACACACACACACACACACACACAAAGAGACTCAGACACACACATATAGACACACAGACACAAAGACTCAGACACACACATATAGACACACAAACACAGATACACACACACACAAAGAGAGACTCAGACACACACATATAGACACACACAAAGAGACTCAGACACACACATATAGACACACACACAGATACACACACACAGAGACTCAGACACACACATGTAGACACACACACACACAGACTCAGACACACACACACACAGACACAGACACACACATGTAATCTAGGTGCTAGAGTGTGCTTATATTATGGGATATTCATTATCAGGTCTTTTTAGTGGATAGAGCTATGGATAATTTTTCCCTATAAAATGGTTTTTAATGGGCATTTTCAATTCTAGTTCATGACTGCAAAAATTTTAGTTGGTTTTACATCTTGATTGCTTTTTCAAACATTTTTGCAATCTCAATTCTCAACTGCCTGGGTTACTAACTTGATGTAACCCACCACACATGAAAATAGTTTAATAATAATAATAATACTCAAATATATGATGTAATGATTTTTTTGGCTGATAATCATTATTTCAGTCATTATAGAAGCCAACTATTTTGAATAAGTTGTGAACAAAAATTCAATAAAACCAAAAAAAAAAATGAAAACACCCAAATAAAGTTGTGTGTATTTATGATAATACTGAGTTTAAAGAAAATGTAGTGTATACACAGTGGAGTTGTATTCAGTTACAAAGAGCAAGATTACATCATTTGCTGGGAAATGAATGTTGCCAGAGAGCATCACATGAGCAAAATAAGCCAGGTGCAGAGAAACCCTACATCTTTTTTAATTCATGGATTCTAGACTGTACGTAAATACAGAAATGCACACCACACACACACACACACACACACACACACGCACAAACATGCACACGCACACATGTGCACACTCGTGCATACAGCATGAATGCTAAAGGGAGACCAGGAAAATAGTGGAAGTGGGTAGATGGGATGGGGGGAGAGGAAGGTTTGGGGCTGGATATTATCAAAGTACATGTATGTACTTCAAGGATATTTTCTTTATGAAACCCATCAGTGTGTATAAAGAAAACATGCAAAAAGAAAAAGAAAGGAAAACCAAACAACCCCACGCCTCGGGAAGCAGACACCTACTTCGCCTCTGTCAGCGTGGGGTGTTGCTGAGGCTTTTGAGGAGTCCTGGACTCCTGTGAGGTAGGCTGCTCTGGAGTCTTAAGTTAATCTTTCTCACTGGGGTACAGATGACTCCTCAATTCTTTCAAGGACACGGCAGATACCATCCTAGACACAAAGATGAGAAAACAGTTCACTGCGTTCAGCGGAGGCCTTGGAGTGTGGGCCTGGGTCACTAAGGGCCGCCTTAGCTCACTCCGGTGAGTTAGTTTGTGACTAAAAGGGCTTCGGGTGTACTCATGTCTCTACAAAACCAAAGAGAGTTCTGATCCGTTCCTGTTTTTCTCTGGAGGGACAACATTTCCTCTGTCTAAAAATGTGTTTTGAGTTGTGTGTAATGGGGACGCTGACTTCTGCTCTTAGTGTTGTTTGCCTGGACCTGCTGGTGACTGGGTCTCCCTGACTGAGTGGCAGCCAGGTCTTCATGTGTTACTGCATTTGACAGATGGGACATTTTGCTGATGCGTGTTTGTTTTTCATTGACTTCCTTCAGCCATTTGGTGGTTGAAGCTAGCCTTTTAACTTTCATTTAATTTATATTTAAATTCAATTCCAGGTATTTTGAGAGACAGAGTCTCACTCTGTTACTTGGGGTGGTCTGAAACTCCTGGATATACAAACATTCTTTCTGTCTTAACTTCCCAAGTAACTGTGGCTGCAGGTGAGCACAAGCTCAATTTTTATTTTAAAGTTAATTTTGGTGTTTTCTTTTGCCTCCTTATAAGACAGGGGTTCTCAACATGTGGGTCATGACCCCCTTTGGAGGTTGAACACAGGGGTCGCCTAAGACCATCAGAAAACATATTTACAATACAATTCATAACAGTAGCAAAATTACAGTTATGAAGCAGCATCAAAAATAATTTTATGGTTGGGAGGCACCCTAACACAAGGAACTATATTAAAGGGTTGCAGTAGGAGGAAGGTTGAGAACCTTTGTTATAAGGGGATGAAGAAGCTGGGCCCCAAATCCTTAAGGAAAAAACACATTGCCTTAAACATTGAATAAGCCCATTTATTTTTCTTTATATTTTTCTTTCTTTTGTTCATTTGCAACAGAGCTGGCCTCAAACGTACTATGTAGCTGAGGACACCATCTTGAACTCTTTTTCTGCCTCCACCTCCCGAGTGCGGGGACTCCAAGGTGTGTGGGGACTCCTCCCAGGTGTGCGGGGGACTCCCAGGTGTGTGGGGACTCCCAGGTGTGTGGGGACTCACTCCCAGGTGTGTGGGGACTCCCAGGTGTGTGGGGACTCCCAGATGTGTGGGGACTCCCAGGTGTGTGGGGACTCCCAGGTGTGTGGAGACTCCCAGGTGTGTGGGGACTCACTCCCAGGTGTGCGGGGACTCCCAGGTGTGTGGGGACTCCCAGGTGTGCAGGGACTCCCAGGTGTGCGGGGACTCCCAGGTGTGTGGGGACTCCCAGGTGTGTGGGGACTCCCAGGTGTGTGGGGACTCCTCCCAGGTGTGTGGGGACTCCCAGGTGTGTGGGGACTCCTCCCAGGTGTGTGGGGACTCCCAGGTGTGTGGGGACTCCTCCCAGGTGTGTGGGGACTCCCAGGTGTGTGGGGACTCCTCCCAGGTGTGTGGGGACTTCCAGGTGTGCGGGGACTCCCAGGTGTGTGCCATCTTGGCCAACTTGAATTAACCTTTCAACGTAATTAAAAGTTCCTGAAAACGTGGGAGCGACAAATGTAAGACACGCTGTTCTTCTTTCCAGTTTCCCTGTGACAGTAGCTGTACTTGTGTTGTTTGTTTGAGATAGGATCTGGCTATGTAGGCCAGGCTAGCCTTGAACTCATGGCAGTCTCCTGCCTCAGCCTTCTGAGTGCTAGAATTATAGAGGTGCGCCACCGTGCCTGGTGTGTTTTCTATGTTACTTTTACTTTTCTGCCTTTTGTATGTATGCCTCATAACCATATAGCCTGTCAGACGCCGGGCAGCATCACAGCTTTGGGGAAAGCACGTTTCCAATCCAGCCTGGAGCATTGACCCTCCTTGACTATTTTGACAAATGATCCTTGCACTCACAAGTCCTTCCACAGACACAGAGGGGATGAAGTTAAAACTCAGAAGTGTTAGAGAGCACATAAATGACATCAGCTTAATGTTCTAGTACTTTCTCATCTATTGCCTGTTTCTCCTTTCTTTGGCCCTGGGAGTTACAAGGACAATTCTATTATCGTTATCTGACAGATTTTTAAAATGGGGCATCAAGAAATTATGCGGAGTGGAGGGTGCATGAAACATCGGAACGGGGCCAAGCTGAGAGATGAACTGTCAAAACCGAGTCCGTGTTTGTCTACTGGTTTCTATTTATGGGGTGTTTTTATAAAATCACTTCCCACTGGCTGCTGTTGCCAGGGGAGAGGAGAACTGTGGTGTGTACCCGAGGCCACTGATGGATTTGATCTTCCTTACTCCCTTTTAGTAGACCCACCCAGTGACTGACTGCTCCAGCCCCAGCTGATTGGAATGAATATCTGACCTAGGGGAAACAGGTTCCTTCTAGAAAGTTCAAATTGAATCATAAGAGCACTCGGAATTTTTCTGGCTCTTTAAACAAGTGTGTACAGCCACAGCCACAGTGGAGGCATGCACAAACTCAGGAGGAAAACTGGAATGGTAGAGAAGACTAAAACAAGCGGGCTTTCACATCCGGATCAGCAGAGGTCAGCCCTCTGAGGCCAGCCGTATCTTTTGCTGTGAGACAATATCCATCCGAGGAAGTTTCTTTTACAGATGGCAGTACTCTACAATCCAGCACATCTAAAGCCACCATCTAAAGATGGTGTGTTGGGGATTGTTATGGGAGGACATAGTGGATTTGTGACATGGGCATGGGAGTGTGTGATGTTGATATTTCTCAAGAAGGGAATTTAGAATGCCAACACATGTGGGAAGGAATACAGGAATGTCCATGGTCTTCCTCAATTCCTAGGGAATAGTTAGGGTAAATGATGTTTCCACACCTCAGATGTTTTTGTGAAGACAAATAACAACATTACTGTGCCTGTAGAACCTTGCACATGCTGGCTGGGCAGCAGGCTAAGGAGGTGTAATAATAAAAACAAGCCTTGTGGAAATTGCTTTCAAGTCTCAGCTGCCTTGACTCCCCTGGTTTTCTTTTCAATTCTTCTTGGGTTTTACTTTCTAAGTCCAGCCTCATTTACATCAGTGATTTTTTTCCCTTCTAGGCTTTTGGTGATACTGATGGGGGGGCTTTAGAGAGAGGACCTTTCATCCTTTAAAACTTCTCTAGCATTGGGGAGATCTCCTCAGGCTTCCCTGTCTTATTCACTGACAGGAACTGACAGGAAAGGCTCTGTCATGCTTTACCACCACAGGGGCACAGGCATCTCCATCTCAGGAGACGACATCTCATGGTCTCCTTGGTGACTGTGGTGATACACAACCTCCACAGTGGCCAAGAGGACCGTGGGGTATCTTCCTGAGCAGAGATACACCTGGGCCTCTTGTCGGGAAGTTTAGAGGGCCCCTGGCAGTCCCCTCACCACTTGTGTCTGAGCTTATTAAAGAAAGCAGAAGCTTGGAGTTCACCATTTATTCAGAGATACACGCTTTCCTGAACCCAAAGCAAGGTTTGGAGGGTACTGTCATCCACTGAGCGCACGTTAAGTCCACGGTGGACAAGGCAATCGTCACTGTAGCATTCATCCATCCTTTCCTGTGTGTAACGCCCACCTGCCAGGCTCCCGGGTTACACAGTCCGATGCATGGCGTTTGCTCAGGTACAGTGACAAATTTAAGTGAAGACTTTTGTTCGGGGTGAGAAGTCACGTTGGCTCTTCCCCAGATGTGAATGAGAAAGCGCGTCGCTGTTGGCAGCCATCTTGTAACAATGAGAGAAGACAAGGTCAAGTAGGACCAGCCAAGATAACTGTAGGTGCAGCAGGAGAGCCTCTACACCGATGCCTGATATGCACATTACCCAGAGACTTTTCCGTTACAATAGCCAATGAGTCCCACTGCTGCTGTTTAAGCCAGTTTGAAGTAATTTTATATTGTTTTCATCATAAGATATTCTTCTGGATACAGAGTTTTAGAATTAATTTACTTCTTTTAAAATTTGGGTCCCTCATCCCAGGTTCAAATATTTAATCAGCACTATCTTTGTCCTGGCAGGCACTACATACTTCCCACATTATATATTATATTTTGCACTCATAGCAATCTTGAGAGAAAATGTTCTTGCTATCGAATTTCTGGTTTGCAGATAGATCACATTCTCAGCGATCATGGAATCTCTAGACAAAGGTGGGGTAGAAGTAACATCTGACTTTGCATCTAGTGGAACTTCCATATCAGATCTGTTTCCCCCAGAAAAGACATTTAACTCAGAATTCAGCTTTGAGGACAGTCGATGGCAATCCCTACCTGTGAAATAATTTTATTTCTTCAGAGCACACTTGAACCTATGCTACTACTATCCTGTGGTAATCATCAACTGAAGGTTCTGACTGATGAAGAAGCCAGACTCAGGTGTACATCCATCTAAAGGTTGTAGACAGAAGGAAGTCCTGTTGTGGCACACAGTAGGGAGTCACAGTGCAGTGCAGATCCCTAGGTCCCTCTCCTGACCCAGGGTGTCCGTGTTATTGCGTGTGATTAAGTCTGAGGGAATGGATCATTTGGGTTTCACTGCTCACTGGGCAGAATCATCACCTGCCTCCAAACCTAGGTGGTTCTTCATGGTCGGATCTTTGCCAGGGAGCGCCTCATCAGCCTTGGTGTTATATATGGGACCACAGAGACTGAGGAAATATGGTACGACCAGGCATCGGTGCGCCCTCCTCGGCCATCTTCCTTCTTCTCCGGCTGGCACAGGCTATCCATGACATTTTCTGAGAGCCGCCGGATTTGAGCAGAGGTAGGTCACCCTCTGAGACTCTCATAAACCCAAAGAGCAGCGGTAGCCAAGTGACATTGCACTTTTGCAGATGTGCAAGTTAGGACTGGCAAATGAGAGGCTCAGGTCACTTGTTCCACAAGTGACAGGACTGGGTGGTGACAGGCCTGATGTTTGGACACATAGTTTAATCTCTGCTTATACAGAATGTATTAGCTTTTTCATGCACAGAACTAACCTGAGCAAATGTTGTAGACAGTGTGTGGTGATTAGTGTTGACACGTTGTTAATGAAACTGGGCGCACTGTTCCCTCAGTCTGTCTGTCACTGATCAAGAACTGACACTCTGTGGTGCCTGAGGCCCTACCAACCACCAGAAGAGCGCTGGCCTCCCAGCATGGAGAGGAACTTCAAGATCCCGAGGTGTCCATAATTTCTTCTTCATAATGATCTTCTGAACGAGAGGTAACAGTGTCTTTTTATTGTGACTATCTCCTGTTGTCATGCCAGTAGGGAAGAGGTCCCTCACCATCATCCATTCCAAAGCTCTTGGTTAACTTCATCTTATAAACTAGAGCAGGGACCATCTCAGATAATGGGTATTTTTGGACAATTCCTACACCTTATTTCTTTTTTCTTTTCTTTTCTTTTTCTTTTTTTTTTTTTTTTGAGACAGGGTCTCACTATCTAGCTCTGGCTGTCCTATGTAGCCCAGGCTGGCCTCAAACTCACAGAGATCCACCTACCTCTGCCTCCCGAGTGCTGGGATTAAAGGCGTGTGCCACTATGTCCAGTTTACATCTCACTTCGTATTCAGTCAAAGGTATTTGTTGAATGCATTCTGCTTTGGGGGTCCGGTGGACATGCAGTCAATGCAGTCAGAACAAACAGTGTGGCTTATGAAATACTGAAGTTTGTCATTTAGGAGGAACGATGGCACCAAATGTGGAAACACGGTCAGTGTGTAGTTACAAAACAATGGGGCAGAATAGAGGGTAACTTAGCAGCATGGAGCGGAGCCCACAGTTTGGATTGGGTGCCACGTTCTGAAGGATGATAGTTGTGTGAGAACTGAAAGATGACACAGCACCAGCTTGTTTCATGCAATTCTGTTTGTCAACTCTTGCGGACAGTTCCTGGGCCGTTTCAGGCCTTAAATTAAGATCTTGGGTCCATGTTGAATTCATTTTTGTACAGGGTTAGAGTTAGGGGTCCAGTGTCACCCTTCTCCATGTGGATATACAACCTTCCCAGCACCATTTGATGAAGAGTTGAAGAATCAGGAGGCTGTAGCTCTGTGACTGTACAGCCAGGTCCTCTGCTCGATTCCACTGATCTCCATGTCTGTTCCGTGCAGGGTCAAGCTCCCACGTCACTGTGGCTCTGCAGTCTACCACAGTCTGCAATACTGGTTTTCCCAACATTCCTCTACCTACTTAGGATTGCTTTGGCTATTTGGGGTCTTTCATGACTTCATATGAATTTTAGGATGGACTTTTTCTGTGAAGAATATTATTGGAGATTTAATGGTGATTGCATTGAATCTGAACGTGGATTTACATAATGGGGCAGTTTTCACAATATTGACTGGTTCTGTCAGCCCACGAGCATGTGAAGTCCTTCAACTTTCTAGTGCCTTCATCAATTTCTTCCTTTAGGAATTCTTTTTTAATCTAATATTATTGGGTGAACAATGTGATATATAAATATATAAATATATAACAATGTTATATATTTACTTATCTGTTTTTTTTCAGCAACCAGAGATTTTGGGTGGTGGTGGTGAGGAAACACACACATGCAATAGACACACAGAGAAAAAGACCCTCTGCAAAGCAGGGTGGGGTGGGGGGGGCATGGCTCAGGAAGTTAAACAGTCTGTGAGTGGCATTTCAACAGTTTGTTGTAGATGTCTGTTAATTTGATGTTTTCTTGTGTGAGATCATAAGTTCTTAAAAGGGAAATTTTCATGTCTTAACTATGTTTTTTTTTTGTTTTTTTTGTTTTTTTTTTTTTTTTTGGAGTCTGACTCAGTGCGTTATTCACTGATAAATTAGTGCTCTGAAATTCTGTGACTATATGTTCTTCAAGGAAAAATCTAATTTCCTTTGACTAGAAATGACCGCTCCAGGTCTGAATTCTCCTGTGTTAAGATTTGTATTTGTTTCTTGCTCACATGTGGTATATTCATGTCTGTAAATTGTCTGCCCTTCACGCAGGTCACACAGTCATGGGGTGATTGATGCCTCCTTTTTGCAGAAAAATCACTTGCCCGCTTTGCTGTGAGTGATGGTGGCCCTTTTCTGTGCATGGTATGAATTGGTTCTTTGAGAAATTAGTTGGATTTTTCTTTTTCTAACCATTCTCAAGTTAGCATGCAGAATAATGTTTCATTGTGACATTTTCATACATATTTAATTAAATTTTTATCTTATTCATCCTCACCCATTACCCTTCACTACCGTGAGGTGCCTTCCTCCCCCACCCCAGGTACTCTCTCCTTCTACTCTCATGGTGTATATGTCCTATTATCCTGCCCCCCTCTTTAGAACTCTCCCTTCTTATAGTTCCCCTTATACTTTCACACACACACACACACACACACACACACACACACACACACACACAATCTAGATTCTACATATGAGAGAAAAATATGTTGTCTTTCTGAGTCAAGCTTATTTCATTTAATGTAATAATCTCAGTTTCTAACCATTTTCCTGTAAATGTCACAACATCACTCTCTTGACAGCTGAATGAAATTCCAGTGTGTAACCGCCTCTAACCCCATCCAGATATCCCCAACACATTCCTCTCCTAACTCCATAATTCTTCTTCTTCTTCATTGTCTTCCTCCTTTTAAAAAAGTCACCCACTTATTCCAAGAAGTGCTGCCCCCCTGCCCCCGCTCCGTGTGGGTCATCTACTCCAGCATGGCCAACCTGCCAGTGGCCACATCCAAAGAAAAATGACGCTGCCTCCCTCCTCCAGGAGCCATCAGGGGCCAGTAGCTCCTCAGCTGGGAGTAGAACCTCATGAGCCCCCCTCCCTTCGCTGCTGGAATTTTGACGGATCTGATCTGTGTGGGTCTTTTGCAGGTAACCATAGCTGTTGTGAGTTGATGAGTGCCATGTCTAGAAGACAGTAGTTCACAGCGTTCCTTCCCATCCACAGATCTCCCATTCTTTCCAATCCATCTTCTACCATCTTTCCTGAGCCTGAGGAGGAGTTGATAGGAATGTGCCATTTAGGGCTGAGGACTCTCATTCATCTGTTTATCAATTCTAAGATACAATCTTTTAAGTGTGGGATCACACTATCTGTGAAAAGGCATAAACAGGCATAACTGTCAATAGGCATAAACTTACGTCTTTGCCTGTTTGTATCCCTTCTGTTTCCTTCTCTTACCTTATCATGAAGGGATGACTTTGAGATCACCATGTTAAGTGAAATAAGCCAGCCTTGGAATGACAAATGGCACGTTTTTCCCCTCATGTGGAGTCTGCATTAAAAACACACACGAGACAGGAAAGGAGGAGGAGGAACTGTTTGGAAGAAGGAAGGAGGCCAAGGGGAGTTGAGTGGGAGAGGGGACAGGGGAGTGTAATGGAGGCGTGATCATAAGCAAAGTACATGATATACATGCATGACAATGTCTTAATGAAACCTATAATTTTGTGTGCTAATTAAAGAGTACAAAAGAAAGAATCCACTCAGCATTCGGGAACTAGAGATTCCTGGGCAAAGACAAAGGTTAATAATTGTTTGTTGAAGGAAAGAACTTGTCCTACCAGGGTAATGGGCACCAGACTATGAGAGGAAGGAGGAAAAACTGGTCCCAAGGACAGTAGGTAGATGCAAGCTCAGCGCTTTGGGTGCATGAGCCCTGGACTTATCTTGTCTTCTTTATTAACTTTATTCCTGATACTTAATTATATTGAGAATCAGTCTTCATGTTGCTACAATTATCTACCACCCAAACAGCAACAGTTAAGTGAATCTAAAGGTCCATTTCTCAGTAGTGTGAGTTCCTTACTTTCTCTTGTTTTTAAAATTTCCTTTTTAGATTTATTTATTGATTATGTATACAGTGTTCTGTCTGCACATATGCCTGCAGGCCAGAAGAGGGCACCAGATCTCATGACGGATGGTTGTAAACCACCATGTGGTTGCTAGGAATTGAACTCAGGACCTCTGGAAGAGTATCCAGTGCTCTTAACCGCTGAGGCATCTCTCCAGCCTGTTTTTTTAAAAAAAATTTTATTTAACTAATTTGCATGTGTGTGTTGAACCGAGGACCCCACACACTATACAGGCTGGGCACTGCTCTATCACTGTGCACTCCTGGTCCCTCTTCCTGAATTTTCACCCCGGCCTGTTGATGTGGTCGGCTTGGACAGTGTTTGTCTTTTTTTTTTTTTTTTTTCACTCTTTAATTATCTTGGGTGGAAGTTGCTTACAACAAATAATCAAAAAATAAATTGAATAATCTAGAATTACCTATTATGTAAGAAATTCCAGTCACATATTGGCACTACTTTTATTAGTTATAATGAGTGGCTTTAGAATCAATCATCAAAGATGAGTCTCAGATCTGACCTTCAGAGATGCTCAAGTTCATGTTTGCTTAGTGTTTTGTTTACAAAATAGTTGTGAATTTTTTTTTAAACTTGGAAAAGGCCTTCTGTTTTGATGCATAATCTGAAAGCTGACTGTGTGACTTAGCAAACCAAAAATATTTACTTAGAAAATATTCGATTTCAGTTATTGTCCCCGGCGGTGAAAAAGGCAGCTTTTTGTTCCACTGTGATGAACACAACACAGTGTGTTTTAGTTATCAGCACTTGCTGGTTGAGGGTGATTTAGACGAAAACACTTGGGCACCCACTCACAATATAGTGAAAGGTTCCAAAGCTGTCCCAGGACATGCCTGTTCTTTCAAGTACCTGAGCTAGATTAAAGAGTCCTTCTGTGCCTGTCCTCAGTCCTACAACAACGAGGCACATTGTGAATGAATTTTCTCGAGCAGACACCAAAACTAGTGTCTTCAAAGATGCTTGTCCAGGGAGTTTACACCTTGCAGTGTGATTGCCGCCTGTCCTGAGAGTTGTCCTTGACTTCTGTGGGTCTTAAGCAGGAGGAGGAGCCACACTCTCTCCTGTCTACCTCACAGGCTTTTGGGAGTTGAACTGGGTGCCATTTATAATATAGAGAGTGGGGAACATTCATTCAATTAATTCCACTGAATGGAAACAACCAGAACTTTTTTTCTCATTTGGCCCAGATGTCTTTTTAATTTAATTCATTTATTTTAAAATTTTTGTGTATACGGTGTTTTACCTGCGTGTATGTATGTGAGTGCCTGGTACCTGAGGAGGCTGGAAGAGGACACCGAATCCCTTGGCCCTGGAGTTACAGACTGTCGTGGGCTGCCCGTTGGGTGCTGGGAATTGAACCAGGTCCTCTGGAAGAGCAGCCAGTGCTCTTAGCTGCTGAGCCATCTCTCCAGCCCGGGTCCAGGTACTTGATTTGATACTTGTCACAACCCTACAAACTATGAAAGTACCTGTAAAGTTTTAGAAAAATGGTAGCCAGCCTTTATAATGATTTCTGATCTTATTTTTATTTTTGGTAGAGCTCTTTATCTATCTGCACTCACTATGTTCTGCTTCCTGGATAACCACCAAATCCTTGTGTGTGTGTGTGTGTGTGTGTGTGTGTGTGTGTGTGTGTGTGTGTAAGTGTGTATGTGTGTGTGAATGTGTGAATATGTGAGTGTGTGTATGTGTGAGCATGTGAATGTGTGTGAATGTATAAATATGTGAGTGTGTGTGAATGTGTGAGTATGTGAGTGTGTGTGAATGTGTGAGTTTGTGGGTGTGTATGTGTGTGTGTGTGTGAGTGTGATCTCACAATACATTGTATAGAGCACCGGGTTTCATTATGACACCTCCAAACATGCATATAGCATTTTTTTTTTTAAATCACATTCACCCCTCTAGGACATTTTCTTATTTTTCTGCTCCCTTTCCTTATTCTCAGTGTGTCTAGGTTGGCTGGTTTTATGTCAAGCTGACATGAGCTAGGGCTATTTTACAAGAGGGAATCTCAGTTGAGAAAATACCCGCACCAGAGCTGGCCTGTGGGCAAACCTGGGGTGTGTTTTCTTGGCTGATGATTGATGGTGGCGGGCTCAGTTCACTGTGCCACCCCTGGGCTGGTGGTCCAGGTACTGTAAGAAAGCAGGCTGAGCAGGCCATTAGGAACAAGCTGAGAAGCAGCACCTCTCCATGGCTTTTGATTCAGTTTCTCCAGGTTCCTGCCATAATTTCCTGCCTCCACTTCCTGTGAGGATGGACTATTGTGGAAGCATAAGGGAAATAAACCCTTTCCTCTCCACTTGCTTTTGGTCATGGTCTTTTAGCACAGCAGTAGAAACCCTAACTAAACATCCCATATTAGCATGTCCTCTCCCTGCCCCCGGTTTGCACATATGAGAGAAAACATAGACTTTTTTTTTTTTTTTAATAGAATGGGCTTATTTTGGTTAACATGATGATTATCAATACCATCTCTTTTAAGAATGAGCCACACCAGAGCCTATATGCAGTTTTCTAGTCTGTCATAGTTCTTGGCTTTACAAGCTTCCTGCACTTTCCTCCTAGATGTGTGTGTGTGTGTGTGTGTGTGTGTGTGTGTGTGTGTGTTCATGTGCATGCACCCCCAAACACACACACATGTGTATGTAAGCATATGCATGTGTGGGTGCAACCACACATACATGTGTCTGTACGTGTGGGTGGGACTGCTTGTGTCTCTGCCTACATGCGCAGGCCAGAGGTCACCATCTGATATCACCCTCAGGCTGCTCTACCTGGTCTCTCACTGGAGTGACTAGGCTCAGGTCAGCAGCCCCTGAGATCTGCCTTTTTAGCATGTGATTAATAAATACCAAGTTGAGTTTTTGAAGTGTGGGTTTGAGAGGCCATCTGGGTCCTGGTACTGGCGAGGCAAGCACTTCACTGACCTCTCTCTTCTACTCTCCTTCCTCGGTATCATTAATTACTTCGCCCTTGCCCTGTCTGCAGCTCCTTCCGCTTTTATCTTCTGCATCCAATGTTGCTGTTCTTCTTTTACCCTGACTTGGAATGTTCTTGTGTTTTTGACACACTGCTCTGAGCACTGCTGGGTGGCTGAGGGGAGGGCCTCCTATTGTCTGATGGAAAGTTACCAGGTGCTTCACCTGCTACCCCAGCTGCAGGGCTGGAGGCCTGGGTGGGAGACATCCATCCCTGGCCAAGCAGGTGGGCTGATAGGATTGCGGTGAATGCTTTCTCACAGCCTTTCCCGGCTCCCTGTAAACACATAGATGGTGTGATTCTCAGAAGGAGGGAGGCCAGGGCGGGTTGTGTTGCTCTTGTTGACTCCACTGGCTGCTTTTCCTGGCAGGGTTGTTGGGGGCATGCTGTTCCCTCTTGTGTCTCCATGTGCTAATCGGGCTCTTCATCCTGGGGAAGCACAGAAGTGACCCCTTTGTGGTTTGCTTGGCCACCAAGATGGGAAAGAATCACAAAACCAAGGGACCTTCTGTACCTGGCAAGGGAGACACAAAACCCAGTAAATCATCCTCCCGACCCCTCACACTTTCCTTCAAGTGGAAGCGGGAGATGGAAATTCTCACCCTGTAAATATTTTCACCCTTAGCTTGTTTTTTTCAGAACTTTGTTGTTACAGAGGAATGGACATAGGAAAGGAGAGAAAGGAGATGAGGAGAAAGGAAGAAATTGGGGCAGAGAGGGGGTGAGTGGGGTGGGGGCTGGACTCCCAGAAGCAGGGCAGAAGGAAGGCAGTGTCTCCCAGGCCTTGGTGCCTGTGTGGAAAGCAGGTGCAAATTAGCTCATTTTGGACATGTTGGAAGGGTGAAATGTTTCACAGGGCAAAGTAAGAAATGGTAATCAATTTCTAGAATAAGCGGAATATAGTCCATAGCTTAAACTTCTTGAAGAATTGGAATTGTGTTGATTTTGACAAATATACATTTTAATGGTTCCATGGTAGTAAAATACTAGTTCTGGTTTTTAAAATGAAGGACGAAATATTATATTGTACTTTTTTTTTTCAAATTATGAAATAGAAAACTTGTCTCTAAAAATAAAACCTTCTAACCCGAAACTTGAGCACTTCTCAATGTTAATGTGATTTTTCTTGACAAGCTCTGCTTCCCTTGTGACAGAATGCCTCTTTCAGTTGGAGTCATCACCACACATTTATGGAATCTGACAGCGCTGTTCTCACCCAGCCTTAGACATCTGGGTCAAGGTGATGAGTGGGGCATTACCAAGGTGCGATAATTGGCTGGGTTGGGTGTGGTGGAGAGGAAAGGTGCCCCAGAGTGGAGAAGGGATGTACAGGGCAACCAAGACAGAACCCCTCCTTTTACTGTGGTTTGAGTTCACAGCTGCCAGAGCTGTTGAACTCAACCCTTCATTCATTTTGGTAATTAGCCTAGAAAGGGATCTACTTTGTAGCTAAGTCTAGAGTTCTAAAATTGGAGCCATGAGTCTGCTTGATCATAAGTCTTGCATTTCTCTACCAAGTGTATCATCTATTCTCTTTTGCTTACTAATGACCATTAACTTGGAGAGCATAATTTCTTTTGGTTAGTTAGTTTAATCTTTATGTCCTTTCTCACGTATCCCAGGTTGACCTTGAATTTACCTTGTAGCTGAGGATGACCTTGAACTTTTTGATTTTCTGACTCTGCATCTTGAGTGCTGGGATCACAGGCATGAGCCATAGTTTTGATTTTTATTGATGGACTATCAAGGGACCAGATTTCCTTCACTGCTTCCCAAGAGTCTGAGTGCTTCTGGAAGTTACTACATAGGAGGGAGGAGAGGAGACTTCCGGTGGTTCTTGCAGAGAATACGCTCCTGGCAGCCAATTGTGTTCCAGCACAGGGAAGGCCACAGCTGAGAATGCCATTAATTGGACTTGCATTTGCAAAAGACACCGATCTATAAACTGCAATGATGTATTTTTAAATGTGTGCCATATTTGGAGGTGATAGAATAATTTACAAGCAGGGTGGGATTGTGCTTGCAGCAGATGGGCCTGTTTTTAATGTGCCATGGTATGGGGTGGAGCATAAGAGTGTTCAATCCGACCGTGGATGATGAAGAACAGCTGGTGTTCTGGAGTGTTTGTGCTTGCTGTTCCGGACTGTGCCATACCTCTGCCTCCTGTCTAGATCTGGACCCAGAATCTGACCAGCTACTTACACAACAAAGTGGTCCCATACCCTCCGGCACCCAGATCTGAAAGAAAGAAATAATAGAGTGAAGTCAAGTAATTTACTTCTCCATTAGCTTGCTATGTTCTTAAATTGTTTTATGCTGCAAGCCACAAAAAGTATATGAAGCAGGAATTCAACTGATTATGACAAAGCTACACTTGGAGGAGTTAAGAACTCTTCCAGAGGTTGAGGCCAAGGCTCAAGGTGTCTTGGTGATACTGGTTTTGATTACTAGTTGTTTCCTGCTATGAATTTCTCATGTGCTATTGTAGCTTTTCCATCATTCATTGGACACAATTTCCCCTCTACTAATGGAATATTTAGATAACCTTCTGTGCAGTCATGCAGTCAAAATCCCTAATTTCAGGCCTTTCTATAATCATGTCATTAGCAGCATCCGGCCAAGACCATCTTATCTGAGATACCTCCCAGACTCTCTGGGAACTGACTTACACATCCAGACTATCTGTTTGAGAAGGCCTAGTGGATATGCTAATTAAGCTTAACTTTCTCCTTTTCCAAATTTTATATCTAGTTTTAGATCTCCTTTTAACAATTACCAGGTGCACCTAGCTGTGATGGAAGTTGCCTAGCCAAATTGTCTAGCAACCGAGCACGCTTCCCCTACCCTGCCAGAAAATGGCAGGAGCAGAGATAGCTTGGAGAGATAAGGGCCAAAGGGATAAAAGGCAGTTTTATTTTCAGAGGAAAGGAACAGAGGAGAAAAAAGAAAATGGAAGAACTAGATGGGTAAGAACTAGAGAGGAATGAACTGAGATGGGGAAGAACTAGATTGGAAGAAAACTGGATTGGAAAAGAACTAGATTGGAGGAGAACTAGATTGAAGGGCTAGAAGAGAGAACTAGAGGAACAAGATGGAAGATAAGAAAGAGCCAGATGGGGAAGAACAAGATGAGAGAGAAGGAGATGAAAAAGGAGATGGGAGAGGAGCTAAGATGGGAATGAACTAGATGAATGAGAACCTAGATGGGGCAGAACTAAGATGAAGGAATTAAGATAGAACTTAGAGGGGACAGCAGATAAATGTAGAGAGAAATCAGGCAAGAAAAGAGCTAGACATGAGAGCAGAATAGAAGCCATGTAGAGAGAGAACTGACTTAGAAGAATAAAGTTTATGGACTAAAGAATTTCATGTACATAGATTCATTTAGTATCATCAAAGATTAGATTATCAGCTGGTTGTAGATTCTTCCACAGACCCTGGGAGAAAGCTGTTGAGAGTCTGGACCCCAATAGCTTTCAATAGTTTTAGTGTGTTATCTGCTAGTTTGCTTCATTTTTAGGTTACTTCTTTGTAATAGTGACAAGCATGGTCTTTTTAGGATGCCTGGATCAGTGGTTCCTTTAACATTAAGGATTACCTTGAAATCCTATTAAACGTAGATTGCTGGTCTTAGTCACTGATTGCTGTGAAGAGACAGCATGATCAAGGGAACTCTTATAAGAAAAGAATTTAATGGGGGTCTTGTTTACAGTTTCAGAGGTTTAGTCCATTGTCATCATGGTAGGGAGCATGGTGGCAGGCAGGCATGGTGCTGGAGAAATAGCTAAGAGCTACATCTTGACCTGTGTATGGGAGGGGAAAGGGGGAGAGAGAGAGAGAGAGAGAGAGAGAGAGAGAGAGAGAGAGAGAGAGAGAGAGAGAGAGAGAGAGAGAAAGAGAGAGAGAAAGAGAGAGAATGGGGCCTGGCATGGACTTTTGAAACCTCAAAGCCCACCACCGGTGACATACTTCCTTCAACAAGGCTACACCTCCTAACCTTTCTGAACCTTTCCAACAGTTCCAGTCCCTGTTGACTAAGCATTCAAAGATATGAGCCAAGGGGGCCACCCTTACTCAGACCACCATGCTGGGCTTTTCTGACTCAATGTGTAGCAGGGGTAGGATAAGGAGGGCAGAGGCCATAATTTGAATTTCTAACATGTTCTCAGGTGACATTCTGCTGCTGGTCTGGGGACCACACTTTGAGAAACACTGCTTAAAATACATGTTTCTTAGATATTAAGTTCAAATTTTAGAACCGGATTTTGGCGTTAACATGCCTAATACATGTCTCTGAGAAGTAGAATACTGTCTGTTAGAGGAACCGTTACCAGCTCGTAAGTTTTCAGGCTTAGCAACATTCTACTGGAAGAGTCTTGGGAGACTGTTTTGACTATGTGGCACCTTCTATACCTATGAGTGCATTTTGTCAGTATCCTGGAAAGAATTAGAAGTTACTGGGACAGAGATGTTAAAGCTGAATGTCCTCCCACAAAGTGAAACAAATGATGGTTATATCCCACACACCTGGAATCTCAAATGCTGTGTTACTCAACAAGAGGAGACCTCACTGAGGGCGAGGCATCTTCTGCTTGACTGGTACAATATAATAGATGTGCTGTAATGAGAAGCTTAGTGGTTAATAGAAGGTGTATTGTGATGATCTCTGTCTGAAGAACAAGTGGTTGGGACTACTTTTGTTTTCAGTGAAGACATGGAAGAGAGATTTGTCACTCATTCTCATGAAGCCAGAGGGGGAATGACAGATCGGGGAGTAGGCTTTCATCCCAGGAGGCCCAGAGCAGTTCTATGCCTATTTGAAGAGCCCTAGAGATGACCAGGAAAGCGGCCACCTCTAGCAGTTCGACTTTAGCCTGCTGTGATGGCGATTCTTGGTTGTAAACTTGACTGTATCTAGAATTAACTAAAATCCAAAAAATGGAGGGCACATCTTCTGGGGATTTCTGCTTAATTTGAAGTAGGTAGATCCACTTCTAAACTGATCTTTGAGGTAGGAAGACACATGCCTTTAATCTGGATCTTGAGGCAGTAAAGCACACCTTAATCTGGGCTATGTCTTCTCCTGGAAGCCTATATAAGGACATGGAAGAAGGAAGCTTTTGCTTTTTCTCTGTTTACCCTTGCCTTTCTAGCAAATCTATTTCTTCACTGGCATTAGAGCCTTCCTCTTCAGGATCTCAGCATTTACTGAAGACCAGTTGAGACACTGTAAACTTGTAGACTGAGCAACTTCTGGATTCTTAGACTGTTCACAGCCAGCCATTGTTGGATTAGCTGGACCACAGTCTCTAAGTCATTCTAGTAAATCCTCTTTATATGTATAATAACAGAGCTAATAGAATAAATATGTATTACTAACATATATTATATTCATTAATATATTACATATAAAATAGTATACATTATAATTAACACAATAATATTAATATATAATATACAATAATCTATATATATTCATTCTATTAGCTCTGTTAATCTAGAGAACCCTGACTAATATAACTGCCTTATTATCATCATTATAACCATCATCATTATTATTTGTAGTACTTATTACAACAGGACTTACATGTTTTTGCTCATATACTTAGCCATCATTGAATTATGCCTCATGAGAGCAGGGGCATCTCCTGCTCACTTATATCCCATTGTTAGGTTGCTACAGACATTGAGTTGTTCCTTGTTGGATATTTGAGAAAAAAATGAATGAATAAATGAATCCATCTCCCTCAGCAACTTATCTCATCGCAAACTCATGGAAGATTTGACACTCTCCTGTAAAGAAGCAGTTACCTTAAATGCTGTAGGTCGACAGGACTACTTCTGTCAGCAGCAGCCGGGGCTGATAGTTAAGGGTGATTAACAAGAACAAGTTGGGGAACCCTGGAGGAGGATGGGAGGCAGCACATTGAATGCTCTCAGCTACTGGTCCTCAACCCATGGGTCATGACCCCTTGGGGTCACATACCACATATTTACATTATGATTCATAACAGTAGCAAAGGTACAGTTAGGAAGTAGCAATAAAAATACTTTTATGGTTGAGGGTCACCACCACATGAGGAACTGTGTTAAAGGGGTGCAGCATTAGGAAAGTTGAGAACCTCTGCACTAAGCTGTTGAACTTCCTAGAATTGTTGGTAAGACTGTAAAATTAAACCGCCTCACCCTATTATAATAACAACTCTCCCTTACCCTGATATTTTCTTAAGTGAGTGGTATTATTTGGGGCCTAAATCATCTCAAAGAATTGCCTTAGTAGGCAGTATTATTGGCTATTAAACATCAAAACTGTCAGTGGAATATCTCTTATTTGTGATGCCACCAGGCCACCTGTTTGCTTGGCACATGAAAAGGGATTGCTCATGACTCATTTGTGGGAATTTTTAGAAGTTTTGTGGCTTTTATTTTGGTGATAATTTAAAAATGTTCTAGATCATCAGGCTGATGTTCTCATAACTAAATTCTCCCATCATAGCTCAGTGCTCACATAGCCTCTTTTTTCTTCTTTATTGAATTTATTTTTAAGTGTGTGTGTGTGTGTGTGTGTGTGTGTGTGTGTGTGAGAGAGAGAGAGAGAGAGAGAGAGAGAGAGAGAGAGAGAGAGAGAGTTTGCATATGCAAGTGCAAGTGCCTATATAAGCCAGAGGGGATATTGAATCTCCCGGAGCTAGGGTTACAGGCTGTTGTGAGCCCCCTAATGTGGGTGCAGGGAACAGAGCTCAGGTACTCTAGAAGAGCAGTACATGCTCTTCATGAACATGGAGCCATCTCTCCAGCCTGTTTTTGTGCTTTTGAGGCAGAGTCTCCCAAGATAGCTGGAGTGTGCCATCCTCATGCTTCAGACTTCTTGGTGCTAGGATTACAGACCACACCACCATACTCGTCTGCCTTCGTGGCTTTGGCTATTGTGTTGTGCAATATGACACCACTTACTGTGTGATAACACACTTGTGCCAAGTGAAGTCCAAGCAGTGTGGTGACACCACACACAGGAGCCTGGGTCTCATCTCCTTCCTCCTGTGATGACAAACCTTTGGGGGATTCAACTAAGGCAGAAGACATGAAGATGGCCGAGGAGGGAATGTTTACAGAATCACGTCTGACTTGGTGACTCTTGTGGAGGGAGGGACTGTGGTGAGGGCTGGAGATCCTGGACATGAGACAGCCCAGCCTTCTTCCAGGTGGAACAAAGAAAGGATTTCCTCTAAAGAAAACAATTCTGGTGTTAACGAATTAATTCTCTAGTGTTATTTGAATATGCCCATACACAAAACTCAGAATCATTTTGTTTTATTAGTTTTATGAAAGCAAACTAAACATAAACTCTAAAGTTGTTTATTTAATAATATGTTAACTCTAAATTTAAAAGTGTAATTTCATATGATCAGTGGTGCTGTTTGAGTGAAAAACAGATCAGTCCTTGCAAACTAAATATGATAGAGATTGCTACAGCTGGGGATATTTTGAATGAGAATGGAGGAAAGTGGTGGGGTGTTGTGAGCACGCCTTCATGAAAATTCAGACTCTTTTAAAGCTTGGGCATTGCGTTCCTCACGTTGAAGGGACTTGGTTTCGGGTTGTTACTTGGTTTGAAGGTCTGTCTGGAAAGCTGGCTTTAGGAGCTATTCCTCCTCTGGGTCAGTGCAGAGTCATGTCACTGAGCCCGCCTCATGACACTGTCATTCATGTCAATTTCTCAGACTTGAAAGGGAAGTTCTACAAGTCTCCCCAGAGACTGGGACAAGGCACAGGAAAGGATTGTTTGGTGAAAGAAAGCATTGGCATCCTCAGCTTTAAAAATGGTTAATTCAGCTAAATTAACAAACAAGAATATCAGTCACACTTCCACCTGCAAAGGAGACCCCCTTCTGAGGGGTGGGAGAGAGAAATGCATAAGAGCAAATAATGGAAGGCATTTGATCAAAGTACATATATATATTAAATTTTTTTGTATATCAAATTATGAAAGGATAAATAAATTTCGAAAAGAGAAAATTTTAAAAAAGACCCCTGTGGTGGTTTGAAAGAAAATGACCCCTAAAGGGAGTGGCACTATTAGGAGATGCGGCTTTGTTGGAGTGAGTGTGGTCTTATTGGAGGAAGTGTGTCACTGTGGAGGCGGGCTCTGAGGCCTCAAGCCACGCCCAGTGCCTCACACCATTTCCTGTTGCTTGTGCATCAACATATAGGAACTCTCAGCTCCTTCTCTAACACCATGTTGTCTGCACGCTGCCTTGCTTCCCACCATGATGATAATGGACTGAACCTCTGAACTGTAAGCCAGCCACCACAATGAAATATTTTCCTTTCTAAGAGTTGCTGTGGTCATAGTGTCTCTTCACAGCAACAGAAACCCTAACTAAGACAGAGTTGGTACCAGGGACTGGGGTATTGCTGTGATAGGGCTGACCATGCTTTTGTTTGATGGAATATGGACCTTGAGACTGTGGATTAGAAAAGCAATTGAATACTTCAAGTGTAATTTAGTGGGCCATCCTAGTAGGAGCATGGAAGACACTGGTGTTCAGTGTGGTTTGAACTGTCAGGGGGCTGGCTCAAGAGGTTTCAGAGGAGAAGATTATTAATATGTGGCCTAGAGATCATTCTTGTGATATTTTGGTGAAGAATGAAGATGCCTTTTGTCCTTGTCCAAAGAGTATGCCAGGGGTTAAAGAGTTTTGGATTAATTTCGTGGGCAGAGGAAATCTCAAAACAGCTTCGTATAGACTCTACCATGTGGTTATTAGTAACTAATGAAGCTTCATAAATAAAAGGAGCAAGCTGAGCAGGATAAATTATAACATGTAAAATTTGAGGAGAAAAGGAGCCGCTATGGCCTAAAATAGATTCTTAATTGTTAATGGAATGATACAAATACTTAGGGCAGGCAATAATGGATACATTCACGAAGATCAATAAGAATTTATCAAACCAAACAATCAAATGACAACAACAGCATTCCCTACCTGCCAAGACCAGGATTGGGTAAGTGGAGTTGTGAAAAAAAAAAAAAAAAGAGAGAGAGAGAAAATTTTCTGGAAATATAAAATACAATTAAAAATTCAATGCATGGGTTTAATAACATTTTCAACTAGCACACACTAATTACACATATTAACGGGTTTCATTTTGACATTTTCATGCATATGTGGTGTATTTTGATGGTATTCAGTCTTCATTATTCACTCCTGCTGATCCCCTTTCCTCTTCCTTATTAGACCTCTTTCTGTTTTTATGTCTCATTTTTGTTTTTGGTGATTAGATAAGTTTAAATTGGGATGCTTAAATGGCGTGGGCCAGAGGTTATCTGTGGGCAACCTCCCAGGGGCTACACCACTGAAGAAAATGTCTCTGTCTCCACTAGTTATTAACAATGTATGGACAGATAGGACCTTGGAACCTCTGCTCCATGATGGACTGCTGATGGTCCATCTTGGGTGTTCTTGTTTAGGTACTCACAGCTGCGTGGGTTCATTAGTTCAATGGCTATCCATGCCCAGAAGATAGCTTTGCACACCCATCTGCCCCACCGCCTCTGTCTCTTACCTTCTTATCACCCCTTCTTCTGCAGTGTTCTTTGAGCTTTGGAGAAGGTCTGATTTATGACCAAGTGTTCCACAGTCACTTATTTGCAGCACTTGGACCAGTAATGAGTCTCTGGAGTAACGGCAAACAGAAGTTTCTCAGGTCAAAGCAGAAAGCTAATCCATGAGTGTAAATGTTTAGGAAACAATTTGACGACTTGTTCACTTAGCCAAACAACAGTGGTAGGTTCCCCACCAGGACTTACTGATGTCAAAGAAACTCACAGTCATAGAACTGATGTTATATCAGACGCCGTCTGAGCCTTAGGGACAGCCTTTGTGTTGTAGATGTATCAATTGGGGCTGGACACCCCATAGTCAGTAGTCCTCTGCATTTTGACCAGTCATGACCTTCTGTAATGGTCTCTGTCTGCTTGCATCAAGGAGCTTCTTTGACGAAGGGTGAGAGCTCCATTCATCTGTGGGTATTGTGATGACAACAGCCCTTCTTACTGAGGGGCAATGGCAGCTCAAAGGGGTTTATATGGGCATCCCTCTGACAGCTAATGTCCTGGTCTGCTCTCTGTTGCTGTGATGGGTGCCACCACCAGAAGCAGCTTTGGGCAGGAAGTACTGATTCCATTTTAGAGGTTACAGTTCATCATACAGGAAGCCAAATCAGAAACTTCAGGCAGGACCTGGAGGCAGGAACTGAAGCAGAACCACGGAGAGGTGCTGCTTACAGGCTCACTGCCCGGTGCTTGCTCAGCCTGCTTATATCTAACCCAGGGCCACCTGCACACGGGTGGGTGGTACTGCTCACTGTGGGCTAAGTCCTCTGACATCAATCATTTACCAAGAAAATGCTCCACCGGCTGACGGGGGCCTTTTCTCAATTGAAATTCCCTCTTCCCAGATAGCTTTAGTTTTTGTCAAGTTGACAAAAAAATCACATTTACTTATTTGAGAAAGTGCCTGTGCCACAGTGCATTTTGAGATCAGAGGACGAAAGTCAGTTCTTTCCACCGTATGGCTCTCGAGGATCAACCTCGGGTCGTCACCCTGGGAGGACAAGTGCTTTTACTCACTCAGCCATTTTGCTGGAAGCTTTTGAAAGTGTTGTGTTAATCTTCTGCCAGGTTTATAGCACATGGAGATTTTCTTCATTTTTTAGGCTGCGCTTCATTTGACTGTTTCCATCCCAGTACAGAGGCTTATAAATGAGGTCCCACTTGCCAGTTGGTGGGCTTATTTCCTGAGCAACTAGAGTTCAGTTCAGAAAGTGCTTGCCCAGTGCCTTCACCCTGCAGCATTTCCTTCCTTTTTCCTTCAGCAGTTTCAGAGTCTCGGGTCTTATGTTAAAGGCTTTGATCTGGTTGGGGTTCATTTTTATGTATGGGGAGAGATGGGGTCAAGTCTGTTCCTCTACATTTGGATGTTCGGTTTACCCAGCACCATTTGTTAGAAGCTGGCTTTTTGCCAACAAGAGCTCTTGGCATCTTTGTACAACATTAGGTGTTGTATGTGTGTGGGTTTATATCTGGATCTTCTATTCTATTCCACTGGTACATGTGTCTGGTTTTTTTTTTTTTTTTTTTTTTTTTTTTTTTTTTTTTTGTGTGTGTGTGTGTGTGTGTGTGTGTGTGTGTGTGTGCCATTTCCATGCAGTTTTTGTTACGGTGGCTCTGTAGTATAATTTGTAACCAGGTATGGCGACCCTCCTAGCCTCATCCTTTTTTTTCAGGATTGCTTGGTCTACTGAGGGATTTTGTGCTTTAAATGAACTTTAGGTTTCTTATGTTTCTGTGAATTTGGCATTGGTTTTTGGTGGAGATTGTGTTGAAGGTACAGAAGACTTTGGCAAGAGACATTTCCTGGGTATTGAACTTTCCAGTTGATGAGAAGGGTAGTCTTGCTTTTTTCCAGTTTCGTTTCACTTTCTCTCTTAAGTGTTTTATTTTTATTTTAAATTATGTGTGGGTTTGTGCCTGTGAATGAAGTGGATTGGATTCCTTGGAACAAGAGTTACAGGCAGTTGTGAGCTGCCTGATGTAGGTATTGGGAACTTATCTTGGGTCCTTTGGAAGCTAGGCAGGACACATTTTTAGCCACTGAGACATCTGTCCAGCCCAACTCTACTTTTTTTCCCCAGTCAGGAACTCCCATGTACTCCTGCTGGCCAGAAACTTTATGTATACTAGGTCAGCCTCTAATTCACAGAGAACTGTCTGGGTCTGGTTAGTACTAAAATTAAAGGCATGTGCCACACCATGCCTATTCTGGTTTCCTAACATAGACACTTGAAAGCATAATGTCCCTTCTTGGGGCCTAGAGTGACAGGCAAGACATCTAGACCACTACGGAGCAAGCACATTTTCTCTCAGTATTACTTCCTTGAGTGTAAAATGGGAGCATTAATTTTTATGGAGGAGAATTTTTGTGTATAGAGTAGGAGAGAT
The DNA here is from genome assembly GCF_949786415.1 of Peromyscus eremicus. Taxonomy (NCBI): domain Eukaryota; kingdom Metazoa; phylum Chordata; class Mammalia; order Rodentia; family Cricetidae; genus Peromyscus; species Peromyscus eremicus. Next base: position 21,461,669 of record NC_081430.1, on the reverse strand, counting down.
GTAAAGCTCTTACAGACTACAGTGAACTATAAATGAGTAAAATCGTAGTTCATAATTCATAACAGTCAGAACAAACCCTTTTTCATGACATGCTTGTGTGAAATTATTCATATAGGTATAGGAAGGAAGCATTTATTTCTGGGTCTGTGGTTTAAACATTTAGTAGCTGTTAGCATCTGTGGTAGACATCTGTCCTGATGTACATACTGTGAAATGGCACTAGCACCCTGGGACCACTGGAAAAGCAAGTAGTTTTGGTCATTGATCCTTGAACTCCGAGTTTGAGACTCAGGACACGGGGTTTGGTGGCTCAGGTGAAGACCTGCAGCTGTGTCTTTGTGACAGATAGTTGAAGTTGTTTCTTTGATGGTCCCTTTAGCAAAAGTTTTCTTTTGTATCTCACTAAGTGTCCACAGTGTGCCCATGTAACTGCGGCTTTCCTTTTCAAGATTTTCTAACAACAACAGCATTTTGAGTTCAAATGTTCACTATAATTTTTTTTTTTTGCAAAAACAAAACTAAACAAAAATACAGAAAAAGCTTACCTACCCACCAACCAACCAACCAAACAAACAAACAAACAGATAAAAACTGACAAAATACAAAATAAAAGGAACAGTGAAAGGCACTAGAAGAAGACAATGCTGTACGTCAGGCTGCAGAGTGTCTTAGGGTTTTTATTGCTGTGAAGAGACACCATGACCACAGCAACTCTTACAAAGGAAAGCATTTAACTGGGGCTGGCTTACAGTTCAGAGGTTTAGTCCATTATTGTCATGGCGAGAAGCATGGCAGAGTTTGGACAGGCAGACACAGTGCTGGAGGAGGAGCTGAGAGTTCTACATCTTGATCTGCAGGCAACAGGAAGTGAACTGTGCCACTGGGAGTGGCTTGAGCAAAGGAGACCTCAAAGCCCACCCCCACAATGACACACTTCCTCCAACAAACCACACATACTTCAACAAAGCCACACCTCCTAATAATGCCACTCCCTATGTGCTTATGGGGGCCATTCTATTTCAAACCAACACACAGAATAATCACATCTAGAGTACTAAGGTTCCGATTTTACCCTTTACATTTAGTGATTTTATCATCTTCTCTGAACTCTGACTTCAATGATACTTGGAGTTCTTAAAATTATATTATAATACTGTTGAATTATTAATACTATGGAACTCACCAGAAGAAAGTTATGACTCTTTAATCCCTAGAAATTAAATATTTTTAATTTGCCTACTAATGCACTCTTGGGGTCCTTTATGTCAGTGGGAGCTATTCCCACACCGGAAGATCCGTAACAAAGGCACATGGGAGCAACTGACTCTTTAGAAGGAGGGTCTCCTCCAAAGCTCTGTTAGAGAGTCTACATGAAGCTTCTGCTAGCTGTGGGTTACACATTTTTGAGTACTACACATATTTCCTGGTTCTCCCCTTTCCTCAGTGTGGACACTCACCTGCTGGGATGCATTTGCTCATAGAAGATGACATTATATCTTGGTCTATCCAATAGTCACTCTAGCCTGAGCCTAGCTGCTGAGTTTCTCCAGAAGCATTCTCTGTGCTAGATACTGAGGGAGTTTGGAACTTCTTTTTTTTCATACTCTGTAGTACAGATACAGGAAGCCACATGAAACAAATGCACACCACAGCGCGTTACTCTTGGCTGAATACTTACAACTGTATTGAAACAGTTTTGAATACATCTCCTTATTTTATGTGCGTGTGTGTGACTGTGCCCCAGGCCATGTGTGGAGGCCAGAGGAACACTTGCCGGAGTTGGTTTTCTTCTTTCTCTACACGGGTCTCAGGGCTTGACTTTAGGACACCAGGCTTGGCCCCAAGTGCCTTTGCCTGCCAAGCCATTTTGCCAGCCTTAAATTGGAATTTTTAAGAAATATATTGGATGCTCGTGGTTGTGAAGGAAGGTAAATTGGTGCTGTCTTTTCTTTTCTGGAAATATATTTGACAGCTTAAAATTCTTACCCATGCTTTGATCTAGAAATTTCATGCTATCAGCATGAAATGTTTTGTCATGGTAGAAGAACACTGGTGTTTTCCCCTAGAAATTCTTGTAATTATTTCTGAAAACAGCATTTACCATTCTTTCAAAAGTGAGCCTGTGGAAACAAATATGCTGTAACATTCCTTAGAAGTAATTAAGGAAGTGGTTATGTGTGATCTGTCAGTCTGGGAGGAGCATGGCAGCAGCGCTTTGAGGGTCTGACCTGTAAGCTGTGATCCTGGGTACTTGGTTTGGTGCTTAGAACAGTATAGTGGAAGGCACAGTACATGCTGAGGATGGGTGGGAGGAACCTGGAAAGGTATCATTAGAACTCAGTGAGGACTTGGTGATTGGCAGAGTGTGGGATGAGATCAGAATAAAATGCAGTGCAATTCATTGCTGCCAGGAGGAAAAAAAAAAAAAAAGACTACCCTAATATATAACTGGGATGTCCAGATGAAAATGGCTAGCTCGGAGAGAGAGGAGGCAACGTAAGGGAGTAGGAAACTTAAAATAAGTCAGCGACATTAGCAGGATGTGTTCAGGAGGAAAGTGTATGATATTGAAGGACTCAATGTCAGAATGTGTGTTAGCGTCGGGATCAGAGTAGTGTGTGTGGGTTACAAACTGGCACCTCACAGAGCCTCCTCTGTATGATTTTCTTTGAAGAAGAGGAGGGAAGGGAGGGGTAGAGAGAGAAGAGAGAGAAAAAGAGGGAGCTGGACAGGAAGGAGGAAGAGGATGAGGGGAAGGGGGCTGGGGAAGGAAGGGAAATAAACTCGAAGCTACTTTCCAACTTCCCCAGAGTGGGAGTCTCAGGCTGGGCCTGGTGGTGTGTGACTATAATCCCAGCTACTTGGAGGCTAGGGATGATGGTGAATTCAGGACCAGGCTAGGTAGCAAGCAAGAAAATGCTATTTTATTAATACCTTTCATCAAATTTGTTCTTTGACAATTTTCATACATGTACAAACTGTATTCTGTTTATTCTGAACACTACACACCCTGTCCTTTCTGCTCATCCCTTTCCCACTGCCCACCTCCACCTTTATTATTCCCATCCTCAACCCCCTGAATCCCTTCCCCACATTGAAGTCTTTCTCACACACTTCCCACTGAGTTTAACCAGGCTTGTCTGTGTGAGCATGTGCTTGGAGTCATTCACTGGTGTGGTGGCCCTTGCAAATGCTACCACCAGCTGGGAAATGAACCATGAGAGTCAAGACAGGAAAACTCAGTTCAGCCTGACGTAGTCAGTGCTGTTCCAGACTTCTGGAGTCTGACACCAGGCAGTTTATTGTAAGCATATTTAAACACTGTACAATTTGGAAAAAAGTTTCCTGGTGTAATACCACCCCAGGTGCACAAGGCGGCATAATTACATCAAAACTCAACTCAAAGTCCATGTCATTTCTTCCAAGAACATGGGGTCTAGAGACAGGCTACATGTATTGGCTTAACTCCTAGGATCTGATGCAGTCTCTGACTGAGATAGCATGGAGGTCATCAGACGGTAGAGTGCATATGACACCTCCCCTAAGGAAGGGTTCTATTAACTGAGAAACAAAGCTAATGATAAAGGTCTGGGGAGGGAGAGTCTGGGATAAACAGTCTGGGAGATCTGGGTGAGGTCTGGCTCTACAGATAGCAAAGGTCACCAGGTCATTAACAGCATCCATTCCAAGCCTTCTGGGTGGAAAACAGCTATTACATCTTTTCCTTTGGAAAGACAACTCTGTATGCTTCACATTCTGGGTTTCCCTGGTGATCTGTGGGCTCAAGGACCTTTGTGCTTCAACACATTGGAGCACGGTGGACTCCTTGTCCTTGGGTGCACAAATGAAGACAATGATTTTTCCTCCCCCAGAATCCATCAGTAGCCAATAGTTCAGCAGGGGTAGATAGGGTCCTGTGAGCATCTCCCAGATCCAGGTGAGGTTCAGGAAATGTAAAGAATGTAAAAGCTGCAAAACTTTCCAAATATTACTTTATGTTTTTGAAGATTTCATACATGAGTACCATATTTACAAAAATAACAAAGAACAAGAGGTCATGAAGTTGAGAGGGGGTGGGAAGAGTTAGAATGGAGAGATTACATTACTAATAACTTAATGAATTTCTTCCCAGTGTGTAGCCTCTAGATAGGTCTCCACACAAAATGACATTCAAGTAGGTGAAAGAAAAACTCTACCTCAGGACTGATAGTGAAATAAGATCTGAAGGTGACGTCTACTCATTTATGAAGTATTTTTCCATTTCTTCACAGTATTTAACAGCACACACTGCAGCAAAAGCTAAAAAAACAAGGCTTATTCTCCTCACTCAAAGAACTTGCTTGCATTGTGCTTGAAGAGAAGCTAACAATTTCTCCTCAAGTGGGGAGTGCTGGTCAGGATAGAATTTTAAGTTGTTAAGTATACTTCCAGAAAAGAAAAGACAGCACCAATTTATCTTCCTTCACGACTATGAGCATCCAATATACTTCTTAAAAATTCCAATTTAAGGCTGGCAAAATGGCTTGGCAGGCAAAGGCACTTGGGGCCAAGCCTGGTGCCCTGAGACCCGTGTAGAGAAAGAAGAAAGCCAACTTCCACAAGTGTTCCTCTGGCCTCCACACATGATGCACAGAGAGAAGAGAGACATTGTGTGTCTGGAGTCTTAACATTTTCTCAAAATAGATTACTGAGTATCTGGGATAACTTCTGTGTTCTGTGAAGTGATTGACGGCATCTCAGGTGTTGATGTTGTAAAATGGCGGGAGAGGCTTTGGCAGGCTTGGATCAAGGTGTCCCATGGCGGTGGATGAGGCACGCCATGCAGACTCGGTGGATGGTGGAGTGGCATGGTGGAAAGTTACTCACATGGCAGACGCGACACCCACATGGAAAATTTTTATTATTTAAGGGAGGGAGGGAGAGGGAGAGGGAGAGGGAGAGAGAGAGAGAGAGAAAGGTACGTGTCACCTCTGGTGAGAGGTGGAAGAGAAAGCGAAAAGGGAGTTTTTTTTTTTTTTTTTAGTTTTTTTGGGGAGTTTTTTCTTAAAGATGACTTTACATAAGATAACGTCAGAACGCTGGGAGGGTCTTCAAGGGGTGGGTCAGAATATTAATAGCAGGGTCATCCCACATCAGTGTTTCTGAAATCTGCAGTTTGAAGATTTGTGGTTTCCATATAAAGATTCCTTGTGAAATGAACGGATCCTAGCACTTCCGCAGCATCTCTGCTTTCTCTCTGATTGTTTGTCCACAGTTTGTGTTTCTTTGTCTGATGAGGTTCTTGTTAGTCATGAGTTCAAATCTTCATGTCTGTGATGGCACATTTCCTTGGTGGACTCTCTCTAGAGACCTACTTGGATGATGACTTGGGAGCTGGAGGGTCACGTCCTAGGTCTGAGCAGTGGATGAAGGTCAGGTGTATAGGGGGTGGACTGTGTGTCCCCTGCCATCAGGGTGAGGGATTGGCTACATTTTGAAGACAAAATAGAAACACCTTGAGCACTCTGGTGGTTGGAATGAGAATGGCCTCATTGGCTCATAGAGTTGAATGGTCATGGACTCACCCTCTGAAACTGTAAGCTTGAAATAAATTCTTTCTTCTGTAAGTTGCCTCAGTTATGGTATCTCTTCACAGCAATAGAAAAGTAGCTAAGGCTGAATTGGTACCAGGAAGTGGGCTTTTGCTGTGACAGGCCTGACCATTTCTTTTGGAGAAATATGGAAGACTTTGGACTAGAAAAGCAGTTGAAGGTTCTAAGCAGGGCTTAAAGGGCATCCTGATAGGAGCTTGGAAGACACTGTTGCTGAGAACAGTGTGGACTATGGAGGCCCAGCTCAAGAGGTTTCAAAGGGGAACAATATTAGCACCTAAAGATCATTCTTGTGATACTTTGGCAAAGAACGTGGCTACTTTCTCCCCTTGTACTGAGAATCTACCTCAGGCTAAAGTGAAAAGTTGGACTAATCTTATTGGCAGAGATTTCAAGACAGCTTAATGTTTACTCTATCCTGTGGTTATTATGACCACTCTTGTTTTTTTTGTTTTTTTGTTTTTTGTTTTTTCTGGGACAGGGTTTCTCTGTGTAGCTTTGGCACCTTTCCTGGAACTCACTCTGTAGCCCAGGATGGCCTTGAACTCACAGAGATCCACTGGCTCTGCGCCACCACTGCCTGGCTCTGTTATGACCACTCTTACGCAAGAAAAGCAAATGGGGCAAAGAGAAATACAAAACGCACAATTTGAAGAGAAAAAGAGCACCAGGAAATTTAATGTTGGAGCCAAGGCTTGTGTTGAAAGGGATAAGGAGAGACCTGGCACAAATGGAATAAAGTGTGTGTGTGTGTGTGTGTGTGTGTGTGTGTGTGTGTGTGTGTGACCTCAGGGCAAGACTCCGCCCAGCTAAGCTTACAACTTGTAATAAGGAAAGCATATGCAGCAAAGGGAAGCAATGAAGCAAGGCTTATGCAAACTAAGGAGGGGACCAAGTTTCATCCCTAGCAGGCATCAGAACTTGGCGACATTGGCCACATGGTGCTGGCTCTAGCACCATGAAAGAGTAAAGGGGTTGTGAAATCTTCCTCCATGGTTAAGGAAAGCCACTGTGGACAGCTGTGAGGGATGCCCCTGCATGGAGGTCTGGAAAGGCCATTGCATGAAGCTATGAAAGTGAAGCCTGCATTGTGCTGGAGACCCCAAGATTTTGAAGATGCCAGCACAGTGGGATATTTGTAGAGAAGAGCTGCAGACAGGGAGTGGAACCAGCCCTAGAGAGAAACATGTGGTGTGTCATCAAAGCCGTAAGGCTGGAGCCATCTAAGTCCTTTGACATCAGACATGGAGCTACAGGGTTTGGAGTTTGTCATGCTGGGGTTCAGTATTTCCTTATGTTTCCTTTCTTCCCCTTTTGAATGGTGATGTATTATGCCATTGTATGTTGGAAATATGTAATTTGCTTTAAAAATTAATTATTTTTTCTTTCTTTCTTTCTTTTTTTCTTTTTTTTTTTTTTGAGACAAAATCTCCCTTCACAGCCCCGGCTGTTGTAGAACTCACAATGTAGCCCAGGCTGGTCTCGAACTCACAGAGATCCACCTGCCTCTGCCTCCCGAGTGCTGGGATTAAAGGTGTGTGCCACCATGCCTGGCTGTAGTTTGCTCTTTGTGTTTACAGGGGTTTACAGTTAAGAGATTGCCTTAAGGCTCAGAAGAAGCTTTGGACTTTGAAACTATATTGAGACCATGAAAGACTATGGGGGCTTTTTAACGGAATTTCCCCAAGTTCCAACCCTGAGAAAATTCCTCCCAGAGTCCTGGGGAAGACGCTGCATCCAGCATGGGGTATCTGAGGGAAAGGAATCTATGTACACTATGCTCTTTTGTCCATTTACTTTATTCCTTTAGGACAAAACTCTATCTATACAGCTTCAGTTCTGTCCTGAGTCTCAGTTCCTCTTTGTACCTACTATTTCTGTCCCACACAGCCCTGGTGATAACTGAGCCCTTATACTTTTGATCTCATTGTCGTCCTCTCTTCCTTCATCCTCCATCTGTCCTTCCTGGCTCCTTACCCCTGGCCCTGATAAACTCTACAAGAGATCTGCTTTACCCTCTACAGAATCTGTGTCTTCTCTCTTCTTTCTGGCCACGAGGTTCTGTGTCTGCTTGTGGAATTCCACTCCAGTCCTTACTGCTTGCTCCTAGTTATGCAAAAAACCCTATTGTCCTCAGTCAATCTCTCTGCTATGCCCCTAGACCTGAAGGAAGGGGATGGTCTGAGCTTCATTTGCACAAGAAGCAAAGCTATGCATCTACAGCCAGGAGTTAGTTACCTAGAGGTTCAACAGGTCTGAGAAGCTCAACTGTTTGCCAAATGATCTAGTAGTATATGGGCCCACAAGAAATTCATAGCAAGGTACAGCTGAATATTAAAACTGTATAACACCAAATAGGCTTCCCATTTGACGAACCCTTGATCAGTCAAAGTATAGCTTATTATATACAGCTGGACTCCCTATATCATTTCCTTGTGGCTTGCCACAGCTTTTGAATTTGCCTTTCGTATTATGATATGCATTTTGTATTATGATATGGCTGCAAGCCCATGGGAGCCAGGGAGTGGAATGTGGTGGTTTGAGTGAGGCTAGTCCCCATAGGCTCATATATTTGAATGCTTGGTCCCCAGTTGGTGGAACTGTTTGGGAAGGACTAGGAGGTGTGGCCTTGCTGGAGGAGGAAGGGATCTGAGGTTTCAAAAGCCCATGCCAGCCCCAGCCTCTGTCTCTGCCTCTGCCTTGTGGATTAGATGTAAGATCTCAGTTACCGTTCCAGTGCCAAGCTTGCCTGCCTGCTGCCATGCTTCCCATTATGACGATCATGGACTCACCCTCTGAAACCATAAGCCCCAAATAAACCCTTTCTTCTGCAAGTTTCCTTGGTCATGGTATCTTAGCACAGCCAATAGAAAAGTCACTGACACATTCTAAGAGGTTTTACAGTATCACCCATGTCTTTCTATTGTCATCTGAATTTTTCTCATGTGTACGGAGAACACTGTTAGCATTCAGATCCACTTCTTGGAATTCTGGCCAATAAGCAGATAATACCCTGGCCTGCCCAGTGTCCTGACGCCATCTTAAGTTCCTTTTAAGAAAAAGGACTCCTCCCCCTTCCCTCTGTCTCTCTCCCCTCTCGCCATGAGGTAGCATGCACCTCCCCCTCCCTTCTCTCCCCTCCCCCTCCCTTTCTTCTTCTCTCCCTTCCCTTCCCTCTTCCCCCCAATAAGACTTTCCACATGGATGCTGTGTTTTCGTGGTATGAGTAACTTTCCACCATGCCCCCCCCCCCCCCCCCCCGACCACCGCCCTCATGGCATGTCTCCTTGGCTCAAACGCAACAAGGCCTCTCCTACACTGTATCACAACAAATGCTGCTTCTCAGAGGCCAGGAAAATACTGGGAGGTATTCTGTGGTTGAAGTATACGGCAAATGCAGTTTAAATGCATAGCCTGAGGCAGTGGTGCTTAATCACTCTTTACATAACATTTTGATAGATGAATTTTTTTTTTTCAGGATATTTCTAGTTTTCGTTTTAGTGTTAGAACTCTATGGCATCACTTTGAGAAATCAGTCCTGGAGAGAAATAAGATTGTGTGAGTTGTGGAAAGTGTAATGAAATAATTTACAAGGTTGTGGGTAGAATTTAGTGAAATCACAGGGAAACTGCAGTGCCCTGGAGGTGGCTGAGCATCACCACTGAGTCCTGAAGGGTCAGAGACAAAGCAATTCTCTCACTTGTGTGGAGAGCTTCAAGGAGAGGCTCCTCTGGTAGGAGCGACAGAAGCCAGTCAGGCAGCCTGTGATGGCAATTGATCCCCTGCTGGTTCCAGGAAAGGGAGCAGTGACTTCCAGTACAGGGCTACTATTCTAAGGAGCAGGCAGGAAAGGAAGCCAGTATACAAATAGTTAGAAATGAATTTGTTGCAGAGTACATCAGCCTTTAGTTCTTAGAAACTGTCATTGGAAGAGGTTATGTGACTCGCGAATGAGTCTCCCAAATATGCTTCCTTTTTTATATTTTAGAAAATAGAACAAGAAAAGACTTCCATTAAAAATTCTTAAATGACTGAAATGTATGTGTATAAATTGTAAATCTTGTAAATCCAAGATGAAAGGTTGCTATGGTTTAGATCGGCAATGCCCCCACCATGTGCTTGAACAGCTGTTACAGATGGTGGTGCTGTCTTGAGGGTGTGGTGCTCGCCTGGTGGTGTGGGTCACTGAAGGTGGCCTTTTTTTTTTTTTTTTTTTTAAATCTTCCAACAGTTTATTAGAAAGAATGTAGACATTTAAAAAAATCCCCACTGTCATGAACATAAATTGAGGTTTTCCAGCCAGGGCCTAAGTTGAAATCAAAACAGGAAATAAAAAACTCCAATAGTGTATTAACATTTTCCACTCATTTGCCATACTGACAGTGCAAATACAAATGTGGTCTAAAATGTACAGACTCTCAAGCAACAATGTACAGCTTTCTTCGTCCTCCATGCTAAGAGATGTAAAAGCTCAAGGGCCAAACAACACCAAATGCATGGGCTTCAAGAACCATCTAAGTTAGGGCATTCACTAGTTTTAGCTAAAATACACCTCAACACTGACAGGTGATCACATACAATAATGTAAAGTACATTTTTTTTTTGAAAAATAAACTTTAGTGGAATAATTCTGAAAGGTATACTGGAAGAATGGCAGGGTATCAGGTTAAGATATCAGCCAGTTTGTCTCAGCCCCTTCAAGTCCATGGTCTAGCATCTAAAACTAGTTCTCTTCCCTAAGCTGAGAGCTTCCTAACACGAAAGTAACTGTTACAGAAAGAAGACTTAGGTAAAATGTATTTATTCATCAGAGCTGCTGTGTCAGTTGCCTAGGATCTCAACTGCTTCATGGAATCCTGGGAAATGTTCATGCATAAGGATATTGCCTTAGCTGACTTAAATTGCCCCATACAATGGTACATTATCAACCCTTAGTGAAGCCTTTAAAAAAAAAAAAAGGTTGAAAAATGGGTTAAAGGAGGCAAATACAGCATCTGCCTTTGGAGCTATCAACTCAGGAATTTTCTCAATTACGAAATCTTGCAGAAGTTATTTTCTTTCTCAAAATCCAGGCGATGACAACATTCCTTACTCCAGATCTGGCATTTTTTCATCAACACTGTGAATCATCATCTGCTCCATCTACTTCTGGTAAATCTATATCCTCATCACCACCCATGTGATCCATCATCCCAGAGAAATGGTCAAAATTGGACACGTCTTCATCTGAATCATCCCCCCAGTCTTTCCAATTGTTGAAGTCCACACTAAGCCAATTAAGCTTTGCCCTCTCCTTTGCTAACCTAGGCCATGACTGGCCAGATTCTCCTTTCCGCAAATGACATAAAATTGATCTGTCTGTTCTTTTATGCTTGGAATCATTTGGATCAATACAGTGAAAAAGATCAATTTCATTTAAATGCTTAAAATGATCACTTCCTCCAGGACAACTGAAAGTAAGTTTGGATTTTTCAAAACTTACATTAACATCTTTACTGTCTTCAACACAAAATCCAATGAATACATAGTCCCTTCAATTGTACCATTTTGCAGAAGCAGGCTGCATGGTGAACAGGGCAGGGGGCCAGGCAAATGGGTGAGTGGGCCTCACTGGTGGCAGCGGTAACTGTGGCATCTTCTGACTGGTCATGGCCTCTTCTCTGAAGGTGGCCTTTAAGGGTTACCCACTTAGACTTCCAGTTCCATTCTTTGTTTCCTGGTCTTTCAAATGTGAGAAGGGGTAGCTTTGATACCTTGAGCCCAGGGCCTCCCTGCTATGCTACACCTTTCTTGCCATGATGGACTGAGTCCTCTGAAACTGTGAGCCAAAGGCATGCCTCTCCTCCTGGAGCTGCTCCTGCCAGCTATTTTACATCAGCAACGAGAAAAGTAGCTGATACAAGACTCTAGCAGACACTGTTCGGGTCCTGGAGAAGTCCCACAAAAGACCACCATCCATGTATGCAATCAACAAGAACGTTTATTGTCTCAAGAAAGATTCCAGCATACTGGGGCCATCCATCCCACACAAGGCAAAATGGCGATGACCCCAAGAGCTCACAGGCTCCTGTTTAAGCACAGCCAAGGGGAGGTCCTAGAGTAGTTAGGTCATCTTAGATATGATTGGCTTAAGCAAATGGCAATCATATTAGTATGTTTTAATTGGCTAGGGCTAGTCAGAGGCTGGTTAAGGCTATAGCTTTTCCATTTTGGCGCAAGCCTGGACAAGTCCCAGGCTTTGTGCTTATTTGGTTATCACCTTGAGCTGCTGACTGTGGCTCTGGCCTGGCCTGGTGTTGCGTGTATCAGGCCTCTTCATCCTTGCTGTTGGGGCTGCTGGACATTGATTGTCCTTTGTTTGTGGCCTCCTCAGAAACTGCTTGCTTAGTCTCAGGAAACTGAAATTGAGGCCTGATCTCTGAGAGAAGACTGAGCAGCCTGTTATGGCATCTACTCAGTCTTCTCAATACTGTGTCTGTCTACCAAGGGCCTCTTTCCTAGATCATGGGGGACATCTTTCTGTCCTATCACATGACAGAAATAGGTAAATGGGCTTCTTTCAGAACACTTTTTAATTGAGTTAAATTATATTTATTTATAGGGGTTGGGGATTCAGCTCAGTGGTAGAGTGCTTGCCTAGCAAGCGCAAGGCCCTGGGTTCGGTCCTCAGCTGGGGGGGGGATTATATTTATTTATGATGTACAACATGGTGTTTTGACATACATATACATTGCAGAATGTCTAAATCAGGCCTTCTTATGAGGACACTGAAAATCTACTAAGCAATTTTAAATTACACCACATATTATTATTATTATTAATGATAGTCACAAATATCTACAACAAATTTCTTGACCATATTCCTCCCATGTGACTGAAATTTTGTGTCCTTTCACTCACCTCTTCAGGGTCCTTACCTCTCAACAAAATTCCTGGAAGAAAATTGGGGTCCCATCACCTCTATCAATATAAAAAGAAGTTTAAAAGCACCATCCAATATGATCTAATTTTACACTAGAATGCCATTATCATGTGTTCAAAAACACAGTGAAGGAGACAGAGTTGGAGGGGAGGTAAGTGGGTGACGGGCACAGAGGACACTGTCTGCAGAGTCCTTCTTTCCTTCTTCATAGCATCGGGATTACATAGCCATAGATTGGCAGGAGCCGTCTACAGCACTTCTGATCCAAGGCATCTTAGTAAACACATACTCTTCCTCTCCCGCCCTGTCCTGCAGGATGCAGGTGAGGCATTGGAAGCAGCCTGGAGTCCTGGAGGCCCAGCTGCCCTGAACACCTGTTGAGAACTATCATGTAAACAAGACATGAACTGCTGTGCTCAAAACACAAAGCATGTGTGTTTATTTGATTTCATAGTTCACCAACTTACCCAAATAGTAAAATCCATCGCTAGTTTTAATCTCAAACACCAGTTATTCTTATAAGCTTATATACCCAGTGTGGTAACAAAAGAAACAGCTCTTTTGTTGGTATAGACATAAAGACATTCATTAATCTTACCTACAAATAGTGACTTGGAAAATTTGTTGAAAACAGTTTATGAAATCATTGTTTGGAAGAGAGTATTCATTCATGCATGCAATGAGTATTCCCTCAGGTTAGTATTTGGATTCCAAGATCTTAGTCTAGGAAGAGAAAGAGATAACTAAATTGTTAAGGTGAAATTGCTACAGTATTTACCACTTGTTGAATAACTGTGTCTTGGGAAAGCACATAATAGTCAGGTGAGTAGGTGAAGGATGGCCACTAAGACTGACAGAAATCTGTGTGTTTAGGCTGGATGGAAACTTTCCTTGCATGAATGTCCTGAGTTAGGTTCTGGGTCATGATGAGTGCGTGTGGCAGGAAGGAGGATGTTGAATGGGGCGGAGAGGGTGAGATGTTGCAAGGGTTTAGGCTCTCTCCATTTAAATTCAAAGTCAGAGAGGCTGATGGGAGATTTAATTCTCGGCACAAAGAATTGATAAAGACTTGAAGTGACAGATATATGTAAATTAGCCTGACTTGATCATCTCACAGATACACACAATTGTGATTTAAAAAACAGAAACAACAACTGTTTCTATTTCTAAAAGTCAAAACCAAAAAAGTCAAGGAGGCAAGGGCTGTGGAGGTAACAGAAGTGGCAGAGGTGTTCCAGTCTACTCAGGCCACTAATAACAAGGTCCCACAGAACTAGTGACTTAAGTAATCCCGTTCTGGAGGCTGGGAACAAGGTCCCTAGAAAGTCATGTCATGGCCTTGGACAGTCTTCCAACATGTCCTCAGTGAGGGCAGGAGCTGGAACGCTTTGCCCTCTTTCTCTAAGGACATTGGGCTCATAGAGGACCTCCACTCTTGCTGCCTCATTTAAGCCTAATAACTCCTCAAAGGCTGCATGTAACACACTCACAGGGGCCAGGGATCAGCATAGGCACTTGGGAGAGATGTGAACCTGTCTCAGAGTGTGAGGGTAATAGGCAAGAGCAAGGCAGGGGTGCAGTTCAAGTATTTCAAGCATTTCGAGTAGAGAAGGATATTGAACACAAGATGGAAGGTTAAAATGGCACCTGCCTTAGTGTGGCTAGGTCAAATCAGCCATGGATCACATAAGCACAAAGACTTTGTGGCTTGAGTACAATAGAATTTTATTTCTCGTTTATATGGCGGCTCAAAACATGTGCTTAGGCAAGCTGGAAGCTTTCGCTGAGTCCCTCAGGGTCACCTCCCTCAGAATCAGCCTCCAGTGAGGGCTGTTAGGAGGTCTGGCCATGAGGAGAGAGGGGAAGCCGGACTACAGGCAAAGAGGAAGTTGTCAAGACCCCAAGAACAGGAGTGAGAGACTTGGCAGCAGGATCATTTGAAGGCTACAAATCAAAGCCCAGGGAGAGAGACTCGGTTTGTTCAGAAGTGTGCTTCTTTATTTTAATTACTAAGAATTAATGGAGTAAATTAATTAGTAAATGAATAAAGAATCAACTAGTAAGTTAATAAAGTATTTATTTGTTTTAATTAGTAAGAAGGATGGATGGAGACAGATGTAGGTAATTTAGTTTTTAGAATCAATAAGATTAAGTGGAGTGTGGTGGCATATACTTGCCTTGGACCTACCCCCAGCACTCAGGAGTCTGAGGCAGGAGCATTGGACTTTTGAAGCTAGTCTGGGTTACACAGTGAGACTCTGTCTCAAAATAACAGAAAGTTTAGAAATTCCACATTCTTTGCTATATTGAGGCAGTGTTACCTGAGGAGGGTAGGCGGAGTGTGGGGAGAGGGGAAGAGTCTAAACGAGTCTCCCGGGATACAACCATGCTGTCTGTCTCTAGCGGCCTAGGCAGTCTTTGTTGTTGTTGTTTTGGTTTTTGTTTTGTTTTTTTGAGACAGGATTTCTCTGTGCAGTCCTAGTTGTCCTGGAACTGTCTCTGTAGACCAGGCTGGCCTCAGACCGGGGAGATATGCCTGCCTCTGTTTCTCGAGTGTTGGGATTTAAGGCGTGTGCCACCACTGCCTGGCCAGCCCTGGTAGTCTTCAATTTGCCCCTTTGTCCATTGCAAGCAATTAGATTATTCTTTACAAAAACTCACTCTGATTATGTCTTTTTTTCACCTCAAGTGTTTGTGTCTACTCAGCACAGTTACTGGTTACTTTGGATTAAATCTGTCATTTTGCTGTTCGTTTTCCTTTTATTCTATCTGTTAATTTGTTTTTTCTTTTCTTTTCTGTTCTTTTAAATTGAGTAGTTTGAAATTTGCATTTTGTCTTTTATTCTTTATTGATTATACTTTCATTTTTGCCTCCACGGGGACACTGTGTTTTGCAGTGTGTACTCTTTAACATTTTTATTTTATTATTTTACGGGTATGGATGTTTTGCTGGCATGTGCCCACCACGTGTGTGCCTGGTGCTGATGGAGGCCAGAAGAGGACCTTGGGTCCCCTGAAGCTGAAGTTGTGGGTGTTTGTGAGGCACCATGTGAGTGCTGGGATCCGAACCCAGGTCCTCTGCAAGAGCAACAAGTGCTTTTAACCACTGGGCCATCTCTCCAGCCCCTCAGCTCCTTTCTTATGTAATGCCCAGATCGTGGGGTCCCCCCTCAAAGACCACCAAGGAGTCCAAATCCGTATCCAAAAGCAAAGAGCCTTTATTCAAGCAAGCTGAGCTGTGTGCCCACCTCAGTGGTGCAGGGTACAGTTAGAGAGTCCCGAACCCGGGCAGGGTGGGGTTTTTATCTTAGTAGAGGTTGGGGGTAAGGGGATTTCCAGGGTTCAGGACCCCGATTGACATTTATCTAGGGGTATCTTGGTAAAAGGGAAATAGGTGTGTGCTAGGCTAAAGGGCACCTGGTGATATAATGATTGGACTGTTAGGTATTTTCCCCTGGGCTGCTGATTGGCCTGTTCCTGGGAAGTGCCAGTTTATGGCTTTTCCTGGGCACTGGGTGGTAACTGCCAGTAAGCCTTTCATGGAAGATGTGTGGGCAAGTTGTTTTGGTGTCCCCGCCCCCCCCTTAGAGACCCTGACTGTAGACTTCAGGAGCTCCATCCCCTTCCTGGACTTGGCCACACGGCTGGGTTTCTGGCTTCTTCCTGCCTTCACCAGGGAGTGTGCCTCCCAGTCCGATGGCAGCACAGCGGGGCCTTCATCTTGTTTGTTCCATTCTTTCTTTCTTTTTTTATTTAGCATAATTTCTTTATTGATTCTTTGGGAGTTTCACATCATGCACCGTAATTTCACTCACCTCCCAGTCCCCCATAGCCTCCCCTCACCCCTGCAGCGCCCTCACAAAAGAAATTTAAAAGACCAAACCAAACCAAAACAAGCAAACAAACCAAACCAACCAAACACAAAACCCTGTTCCTTCTCGGTCTTTCCTGCCTCTCTAACACCTCTTCACTCATCCTGGTGCGGTGCGTCCAATCAGCTTTACTAGCAAGTGTTCATTGTGGTGAGTCATCGGTCTGGTTCAAGGCCTCTGGTTTCTGGTTCACATCATCACTGGATCCTCACCGAAACTCCTCTGGGATATCCTGCGGTTGCCCCCAGTTGTCATGGAGATCCTGTGGGTATCCTTCCACAGGACCAGTCCCTTCACAAGCTCTAGCAGGTTCTAGATGGGGTAGATGTTAGGGTAGGCCAACCACAGGTGTGGCTGTGGGACTGGGTGGTAGTTGAGCTGGTCAGTCTGGGCCATTGGGGTAGCCCTCCTCAGGTGAGGGGTGGAGTCAGCTCCCCTCCCTGCCCATGCCCTCAGGCTTGGTTCTCCCTCACCTGTGGTGAGCAGTGGGGCCGTCTCTCCCATGAGGGCTGGGGCCAGCTCTCCTGCTGCAGTGTCCAGTGAGGGGCAGGGCCGGGGAAGGGTGGGGCAGTCCCAGCATGGCCCTTTGATTTCATCATGCATGCTTTTTGTAAAACACAGAGGCCTTGGCAGGTGGAGCCGAGGGGCACGGTGGGTGAGGGAGACAGAGGCACCCCACGCACGAGGGCAGTGGTTCAGTGGAAAGTTACAGCATGCAGACACATATCCATATGGAGAGTTTTGTTATTAAGAGGAATGGGAGGAGAAAGAGAGAGAGAGAGAGAGAGAGAGAGAGAGAGAGAGAGAGAGAGAGAGAGAAAGCGGAGGTGTGCACTACCTCATGGCAAGTGAGAGGAAGGAAGAAGGGGGAGGGTTTTTCTTAAATGGGCCTTTACATAAGATGATGTTAGGACACTGGGCAGGTCCCCAAGGGGCGGGCCTGAATGCCAACAATGATTCCTTTGGACCCCTGAGGTGACACGGGCCACAGACATCAACACAGACCCCAGCTGGTGCAGGACCACAGACACAGACATGTCTCTTGGCGGCGCTTGGGCCTGGATGACACCATGGCTCCAGGTGGAAGCCCAGGCCACTCAGATCAGGATGGCCCTGGTAGCAGTGTGGCCCTCGGACCCCGGGCTTCTGTGGCCTTTGGTGGTAACATGGGCCATGGATGTCCACACAGAGCCTGGTTGTAGTAGGACCACGGACCCAGACGTGGACCCCAGCTGTAGCCCTGGCCTGGATGTCACTATGGCCCTGGGTGATAAGCAGACCTCCGGACACCAGCCTGCTCCTCACCCGCTTCATGTCTTCCATTCCACCTCTTTCCACAGCACAAGGACCACTCTGCTTCTTTCTGTCCTCTTTCTCCACCTCATACTTGCTCATCATAATGGGACCCACCTACCCAAGGCTGTGGATGTCTTTCCACCAGCTCTGGCCTTGAGGGCCCAGGCTGGCCTGTGGGTGGCTAGCACCCACCTGAGTCCAATTGCATCAATTTGTTCCATTCTTAGAAGACCCGTTCTTGTTCTGAGGATCTTGGTGCTACCATGCAGGCGTCAATCCATCATCTGAAACAATCTACCTGAATATTTTGTTCAATTCTATATATTTATTTGTACCCAAAACACTATTCAGACACCAGTTCCTCAGTCATGATTGGACAGGAAAGTCTTACAGATTTATACCTTTTCTGTTTCTTGACTTCACGTTTTAAATCTGACTCCATTTCCCCAGATTTGCTTTGAGCATTCCAAATCATACTGAAGCATGTGCTCAATGCATGAGGATCAGGATACTTTGTTTATTTGATTGTTTTGAGATGATGTCTTTCTATGGTGCCCCAGCCGGCCTCAAACTTGCCATCTTCCGGCTTCAGCTTCCTGTGTGCTGGGACCACAAGTGTGTACCACCACACATAGTGATGTTAGTGCTTTTAAATGGTCAGTGCAACGTTTAGTGTCTGTTCATATAACATGAATATATAATAATTAGTGATGGAATTACATTTCTAGATCTTATAAACTAAAATATAAATCACAAAAGCAACATATTTAATATATCTCACATAAAAGGCCTATCAGGTAAATTATGGATTTATAAAATGTAAACAATAAACATAATACAAATTGTTATCAGATACTAATAAAATCGATTATTCTCAAAATAATTTAAGTGTATTAAAATTTTAAATGAAATGACTGACAAATTTAAAATAAAATATTTGATTTTGAAGTCTACTTTGTGAATCTGTTAACTTAAAATTTAGGCTGGGCAGGTTGATACACATCTCTCATCCCAGCACTTGGGAGGCTGAGGCAGGAGGATTACAAGTTCAAAGCCAGTTTGGACTTCATAGTGAAATGACATCTCAAAAAAAAAAAAAATGAATAAAAAGAAAGTAGAGCTGTGATTTCATTCTTTGTGAGGTCTTCTAATTTACTCATTGGGGAGTGCTGGGAAAAGAGGCTTCATGAGGTGTTGCCACATCTGGTAGATTTCCATGCATGTATTATGATATGAACTACCGCTGTTCATCAACTTATTCCACCACCCCCACATTTCCTCAGAATGCTCTTGAGTGAGAGCAGCATGAAATATTAGATAGAAGGATTTAGAGTGTGGAGATAAACAGAAAATACAGGATAGCCTCGAGAGAGCCTGGAATCTATTCCAACGGGCCCCGACTGTCTCTGCCCCAGGGTTTTTATAGAGACATCAAGGGGTGGAGCAAAAGACCTCCTCCCAGCACAGCCAAGTGCAGACCATCTCAGACACCTGCACTCAGGCCCGTGATCCAATCATCCTCTTTATGTGGACCTGCTGGGTAAAGCCACTAGGAAACCTGAAAATGGTCTCCCACAAGACACCCACCGACTGTCCCTTACCGTTGATAGCCAAAGAGGCACCTGCCTTAGATGGCTGTTGGTAGAAACCAACTTCTTGCAGTCTTCTCAAGGATCAGGTAGCCATTTCTTTTTGAAATTACAAGCTGCCAGTTTCAAGGAAAGGGGGTCTTTTCTTTATCTTTTGTTTTTCACAGTAAATGCAGATGCGTAAGGGTCACGGAGCACACACCAAAGAGCAAGTTCAGGAGGTACTGTTGCAACAGAAAGAATACAATCATTTTAATTAAAATAGTTTTATGGTTCTGGGGAGCCGGGTGCTGGGGCCGGCTAAAGTTTGCCTGTTTGGTCCCGAGGCTAGCCTTAGACAGCTGCACCATCTCTCCACCCAACGCCGGGAGTTTGAAGCCGCTCTGGGCAAAACGGTGCCGCTGTGTCGAGGAAAAAGGCCTCTGGGAATAGAAGAATCGTGTCAGTATTTCAACGGAACATTGTGCCCCGTCGCTTCTTTGAACCACTGTCTTCTGATCGATTTTAGTAGCAATGGCTACAGTTTTAAGCGAAACTGTGTGGGTAGAGCTTACGCCCAGGGTTCATGTATTTTGATTCATCTTACAACTTCTTGGATTAGGAAATGTTCTATCAAATAAAGAGTTTGGGAGGCTGGAGCGATGGCTTAGCAGTTGAGAGCACGTGCTGCTATTGTAGAGGACTGAGGTTTGGTTCTTAGCACCTACACGGCGGCTCACAACCACCTATAACTCTAGTTCTGGAGGATGTGATGTCCTCTTCTGACCTCTGACGGCACCAGGCACACATGTGGGGCACACACATACATGCAGAAAACATCATTTATACACTCAAAATCACTAGTAATCCTAATTTTTTTTTTTTTTCGGTTTTTCGAGACAGGGTTTCTTTGTGTAGCTTTGCGCCTTTCCTGGAACTCACTTGGTAGCCCAGGCTGGCCTCGAACTCACGATCCTAATTTTAAAAAGGTTGTTGTTTGCTTGAGATGGCCTCCCTCTGTAGCTTATAGACTGGTGTCAGACTCCCTGTGTACCTAAGGATGACCTTGCACTCCTGATCTTCCTACTCCAAGGCCCAAGTACTAGGATTACAGCATGCACCACTATATCCAGTTTATGGTGTGCTGGGATTTGAACCCAGGGATTTGTGCACACTAGGTAAGCACCTTCCCAACTGAGCTACAATCCCAACCCTGATTAACTACAAATATTTGAACATGTGCTAGCAGAGTGGCTCAGAGTGGCTCAGGATTGTAATCCAAGTGCATGAGACCCTGCCTTAGGGGAAAAAATACTAGAGAATCAGAAAAGTCACTAGATGGGTGAGTTTCAATTTAGAATGTGGCATAATCCTGCAGCTGGGAGAGACATTTCCTTTGGTCTGAGTGATGGAGTGGCATGCTATGTGCCTCCTGAATCTATGACTCACTTATTGTTTTTACTTTCTCAAGATGATACAGTGGTCCTTATCATGATGTGCCCTTTGCCCTCTTGGGATGGATGCCAAGGTCTACACAGTGTGTGCTCTCATTCTACTTGGCTACCTGCCTCTCTCTGGCCCCCTCCCTCAGCAATACCATTTCTTAGGCACTACAGCTGGTTCCATTTGGTCCTTTGGTCCCTCTCTCAGGAGCACTTTGACCCTGAGTTTCATACGCCTTGCTTTCATCCATTTTAGGACTTTACTCTCTTATCTTTTCAGTAAAACCTTACCTGACAGTCCTATGCAAAAACTTGACCTTCCGTTTACGTTTGTGGGAATGATATTGAGATTATTGTGATACAAACAACACAGACAGATTCCATGGACCTTCCACCGATTCCCTATGGGAACGTTTTACAAAACCATAGCAAAACATCACGGGGCGGGGGGTGGGGTGGGTGGTGGGGTGGGGGATGTTGGCGTAACCCTCCCATCTTGTTAAGATTTTCCAATTTAGTCTTTTTTGTTTGTTTGTTTTGGTTTTTTTTTTTTAATTGGTTTTTCGAGACAGAGTTTCTCTTTATAGCTTTGGAGCCTGTCCTGGAACTCACATTATAGACCAGGCTGGCCTTGAACTCACAGAGATCTGTCTGCCTCTGCCTCCCGAGTACTAGGATTAAAGGCGTGCACCACCACCGCCCTGCTTCCAATTTAGTCTTTAGGTTACAATTTTTTCTTACAGTCCTCTATGTGCATATTTGGGGTATGGCATGCACCTGGGATGCAGGCTTCCGGAGGACAGCACTTGGTTTTGCTCACAGCCTTGTTTTGCCCTTGAGTTGGCACCGCAAGTAACACTTGATCCTCAATGTTTACCAGCTGAGGAGCGAGCACCCGCCTCACACTGGATTGAGTGAGGGATGGATGCAATGCTACAGAAATCTGGCCTGCCCATCATTCTGTGCAGTGACGTTGGTCATTTAAAAAGAAAGAAGTGAGACTTTGGACATGGAATACTGGTTTGGTTTGTAGGTTCTGTTGGCATTGAGTGTCACCTCTAACGCACTGTGGAATCTCAGCTCTGGCAGGAAGAGCCCAGCAAGCCTTTGCTTCTCTGCCTCTTTCTGGGCCTTAGGCAATTAGAGAATGGATAAGCTGATAAACAAAAGAAACCTTGAAAAAGAATCTTCATTTTCACTTTTATAACATGCGAGCATTATATCTGAGAGGAACAAATCAGAACAAGCGAACTTGTCATCAGAAAAATGAACTGGTGGTCCCAGGAAGCCAGGGCAGCTCTCACTTAAAGCCCCAGGACTTCCTGTCCTCGCTTGCACAGCTAAACCCTGGAAGTCGGTTCTAAGGGGATGTTGGTGACAGAGCCTCTGATGGAAACACGCGTTTTGAACAACTTGTGAGAGTCAACGAGGAGCTGTTCCTTGACACACTCGCAGGATGCAGAGCAAGCGAACACCAGAGCTGATGCTCTATCAAACTGTGATTGCCAGATAAAATTTGCTGACCCTGGACAGCATGAGGAGATTGCAGAAGACACATTCCATGAGCATGTGTCGCCTCTGGGGGACAGTGTGACACGTTCAATTGACACATGCATGCTCTAAGCAGCAGCTAACTTTCCAGGGACTTTACAGACACTCTTGCATGTTTCCTGACAAAGACGCCGACCTCCAGTTTCCTCCCTTGACAGCTCCAGATACAACACTGGAGCATCCAGACAGAAGGGTTTGCTAGTATCTTTTCTCTTGTTTCTTGTTTTCTTGTTTCATTGGTTCTATAGAATTCTGAAACCTGCTGGGAGCTTTGTCTACACAGCTCTAATGCATTTTGTGCACACAATGGCTAGAATCACAATTAATCAAAAGGATACTTCCCAATGACACATGTGTTTCTAAGGGCATCTATTGTGGTTTATCTATTATAGCAAAACTAAAGTGAGTTTCTAAAGCTTCCAAAATATATGGTAGTGGAAAAAAGAGAACACAAATTATTTATGCATCTGGAGGTACATATGCCATTAAATATAATATATATGGAGAGCTAAGGATAGCAATTACAGCATGTTTATAATAACGTAAGGACAAAATAATCCTTTAAAGATTTATTTCATTTTACATTATGTGCATGTGTGTGTAGTGGTATGTGCACATGTATGTAGGTGCCTGTGGAGGCCAGAGAAGTGTGTTAGATCCCCAGGATCTGGATCTGGAGTTACATGCATCGTGAAGCACTCAGTGTGAGTGCTGAGAACCAAATAGGGCCTTCTGCAAGAGTGGTATGTGCTCTTAACCTCTGAGCCCTCTCTCTAGCCCAAAACATAAAAATCTTACATGAATGTGTATATGGAACTAGGAAGAAAAGCTAGGCCTTCTCAACATCATGGGAAATTATATAGCTATGAACTAAAATTACAGCACTGTTTGTGTTGATGTGAACCAATCTTTAAGGTGCATGGATAAGCAACTTATAGTGTAGTGTATCTGATGTGTTCCAACTCAGATTAAAATCTGATACACATGTCCATAAATAGAGCTCTACTTGAAAATGCATGGAGTACTTCCAAAGATACATTTAAACATACAATAACATATGCCTCTGGGAGTGGAGAGGAATTAATCTTAAAATTTTTAGAATCGAAACATTAAGGTTAGATATAATCATGGGGTGCCACGTGGCATCTCAACCCATGCACACATTTTGCATGATGTTGAAATCAGGTTAGACACACCTGTTTTGCAGGCATTTCGTCACTTCTTTGTTGTGAAAACTCCTTCCTCCCCGTGTTGTGAATTATACAGTAGATTGTCGCTACCTAGATCATTGCACACCAGACAGTCTTCCTCCTGACTGTAACCTGGCACCCACTCATGGGCCTCTCTCCAATCTCTCCCCACCCAGTGCTCGCCCCAGCCTCTGACAGCCACCATTCTATTCTCACCTTCTATGAGGTCAACTCTTGTAGAGTCTATGTGTAGTGAGATCACGCAACAGTCGAGTTTCTAGGTCTGGGTTATTTCATTTGTCGTAGTGATCTGCAAAGTGCAGAATCTCATTCTTTTTATAGCTAACTCGTATTGTGAGACATAGATACACCACATTTTCTTTAGCCAATCAGTACTTGATGGGCATTTAGATTGATTCTCTATCTTGGCGATTGTGGAGAGAGCTACAATAAACGTGGAGGAGAGGGGTCTTGTTGATGTACTATCTTTATTTCTTTTGGGTCTGCACCCTGAAGTGGGAATGCTGGGTCATGTTGTATACTTCTATTGTTTTGTTGTTTGTTTGTTTTAAAGAAAATATGTGCTGTTCTCCACTGTGCTGTTCTAGTTTCTACTCCCTCTGTAGTCTCCGAGGATCCTGTTAGTTCCAGATCCTCACCAATGCTTGCTGCTTATTTATTTAATTATTTTGGTTTTTTAAGATAGTGCTTCACTGTGTTGTCCTGGATGTCCTGGAACTCACTCTGTAGCCCAGGCTGGCCTCAAACTCACAGATCCACCTGCCTCTGCTTCCATGTGCTGGGATTAAAGGTGTGTGCCACCACCACCTGGTCTGTTATTTTTTTTAACAGCCATTTTTATTGGGGTGAAGTGATATTTCATCATGGTTTTGACTTGGGTTTCCCTAATGACTAGAGACACTGAGAACTTTGCATGAACTGCTTGACTATCTTATGTCTTTTGAGGAATGTTTGTTTAGGTCTATTGCTCACTTATTAATAGGTTATTATTATTATTTTGCTATTGAGGTTTTGGAATTTCATGTTTTCTGGATATGAACCCCTTGGGGGCAGTGTCATTTGAAATGAATTTCCTGCAACTGTAGGTGGTCTCTTCCCTTTCTTGATTGTTTCCTTTGCTGTTCAGAACCTTTTCAGTGTAATGTAATTCCAGTTGTCTGTTTTTCCTTGTTTCCTGTGCTTTGGGTATCTTCTTAAAACAAAACCGAACAAAAACGTTCTGCACATTCTTATGTCCTGAAAACTTCCTCCTGTGTTCTTCTGGTGGTTTCATAGTTTCAGGTCTTACATTTAAGTATTTAATCCATTTTGAGATAAGTTTTTATGATTGGCAAAAGATGAGGCTAGTGCCTGAAAAACTGTTATTTTTGTGCTCTTGTTTATCAGGTGTGTCTGTTCTTCTTAAATCTAAAAGGAAACTTACAATTTGACTTCGACTACATATAACCAAAGAGAAAGAGAGCTGGAATCATTTCATGTAGATAAAGAAATAGAAGTTTGGGAAAGTTCGTATGGAGGATGGGGGTGGTTATATAACGTGAAACTTTAAAGGTAGTGTAGTTCAAGCAAGACAAGACTCTACACATTGTAATTTTACTTTTAGCCACAACTATCTGGTTGAAAAAGGAGTATCTTTTCTGGAGAGCTGCTTGATTTAAAAGATGTGAATAAAAGATGACAGGAAACTCATTTGTTAAGAGTGAATGCTAGAGTCCGGAGAGGTGGCTCAGAAGTTAGGAGCATTTGCTGCTCTTGCAGAGGACCCAGGTTCTTAGTACTTAAATCAGACAGCTCACAACTGCCTGTAACTTCAGTTCTAGGGAGTCTGATCCCTCTTCTAGTCTCTGTGGGCACTGCACACACATGACGCACCCACAGACAAGCAGACACACACACATACACATGAATAAAACCTAAAAAATTATCAGTTTATTAACTTAAAAAAGAATAAATGTTATAGCCACAAAACTACATAAAGGGTGTTAGAAAGAGTCACATCACCTAGAAGTCATGTGTGAAAGTGTATGGGTGAGAAACAGTGGGCAATGACTGGGTACATACCCTAGGCCAAGCTCTGTGGGTTGTCTCCTTAGACCTTTAGGACACTACATGAAATACTGTCATCTGTCGCCAGTGAGAGAACGGAGTCCAGAGAGCCCAAGTAACTTGTCTGAGGTATTGGAACCAAAAAGAAGATGTGTCCCATAGCATCATTCTTCTTGTCAATATGTCAATGTACAGAACCAGTGCCCAAGAATAGTAAAAAAATTTTTAAAAAGTCTTAAAGCTTGTAGATTGCTTCTTTTTAAATTATAAAATGTAAAATATGGGGGTTTTAATATTAGACACTAGCTCAGTGAGAGTAGCACATAACCCTTGAGGTTAGGGGCTGCTTTCAGTTACATAGACTGTGAAGTATAGACAGTGATTCTGATAGAGCAACTAGTTAGATCACACCCAGAGCATTCTTTAAAAAAGCTGCAAAACAAAAGATTAAAAAAAAATTATTAGAAGCATTTTAAAAAATTGAGTATTCCTGTACTTTAATTACTCCTTAAAACTTTACATGTTATTTCAAGTAACATTCTACAAGTATTTGTATTTTTCTGTAAGCATAATATATTCATTATTTTGTGTTTCATTTTTCCATGTGCCATACATAGTCACCTTAATGGTCTCCTTAGGGCTGAATAATCTTCTGTCATGTTAATGCACTATAATTTACTAACTAAATTGTTGGGTATTTGCCTGTTTGCATTTTCCATCATATAAAAATGTCATTTTGATTGATTTGGATCCTAATATTTTAAGTGTAAGATTTATTGTGATTGTCCCCAAATAGCTCATGGTTAGTTTTAAATTTTTTCATTAATGGAAAATTAAATGAATGGAAAGAAAAAAGAATAAAACATTTCTATATATTTTTTCTTCACTAGTCATAATTTTGGGGCAGGGCTATTGTTCGAATCTAGATGGTCTTTTAATTAAAAAAAAAAAAGGAATCAGATATCAGGGTGAAAGCTGAAAGATCAGAGAAGTAGAACAGCCAGCCACTAACTAGTTCTTACCTCTACGAAATCTTCAGTCTAAAGAGAATGAGTTCCTGTTTCCTCACATCTTATATACCTTTCTCTGCCCTGCCATATTACTTGCTGGAATTAAAGGCATGTGTGCTTCCCAAGCAAAGGCATGAGATCTCAAGTTCTGGGATTAAAGGTGTGTGCCACCACTGCCTGATCTCTATGTCTAATCTAGTGGCTGGCTTTGTCTTCTAATCCTCAGGCAAGTTTATTAGGGTACAAAATACATCACCACATTTCCCCTTTTTTGTTTAAAATAGTAAAAGAAGTTTATAACTAATATAAGAAAAACTATATACAATAAGTACAATAAGTATATACAATATATGCAGTCAAGAATTACATTAATAATGTCCAATTCACTAACATTTGACAGATTCAGAGAAAATACTCCATTATTTATGCTATTTTGGTGAGTCCAAACTGTTGTACCTAATTCACTTTCTATCCTAACTTGCGTTACCAACTGAATACTGTCTTTTGATGTCTTTCAAACTTAAACACTTTACACCTCTTTAGTGAGTTTCTTTTCTGAATTTGTTAACTAGAAAATCTATAACTATTTAATCTTCAACTCCCTCAGAGATCTGAGAAGAAAATAATATTACCTAAGTAAGCAGGTAGTGCAAACAAGTGACTTCCAAAAAATGTGAGAAATGACAGAAACAGCTGACTGGACAGTCACCCAAGATTTCTCTGCAATGTTGGGGCATCCATCTTCGGCCTACAGGCCTAGCATATCCAATAGACTCATCTGTGAAGCAGGATTTTCTAAAGGGCCTTCCTTTGCCTTGTCTTGGCAAGGTTTGGCAGTCCTTTGTGTCCTACTTGTCCATTTTGGACAGCATACTGTCAGCAGTTAAGGCAAGGGCATTTTCTTGCCCAGTGGCTGACTTTTGCTACAAGGAAAGTAAACTCCATAAGGAGTTTTTTCAATGCCCAACATCTTCTCTGAAGTAGATTGGTGCTGCCAGGAGCAGATATGTTTCATTGTCATTAAAAAAAAGAACCTTATGTTATTAAAACATCTTAAATGCCATATTCTGTAGATCTATGAAGTGTTTGAAGATGACCTGTCTATCTAAAATATATCTGTTTGACCGTGAAAACATATCTAATCTGACTATATGTTTGGTTGTAATAAGTAACTACTAACTTTCATTTCTTTACATACTAATTAGTTGGTAATAATAACTTTCAAGGACTAGCAATTTGCATGACATTGTTAAATGAACTGTATAGGTACAATACCTTGAACAAGATTAGAATCATATGTACAGTGTTTTCTAACAAAATTATCTCAAATTTGTATCAATATATAAAATTTGTATACAATATACAAAAATCCAGTTCAATGTAAAATATTTAAAACTAGTAGCTGCTTTTTAAAAGTAGATTCAATAATCTACCACTTTATCTTATCATATGCATACCCACTTTATTTTCAGAGTAGATTCAATAATCTACCCTTTTATCTTATTATTTCTATATCTCCTTTTTTTCCAGAGTAGATTCAATAATTTACCCCTTTATCCTACCATTTGTGTATCTCTTTTTTCTTTCTTTTTTTAAACAAGAACCTCGAATTTAATTTCATTTGTTTAGCTTTTTTCCTGACCATTAATAATTAACAACTTGTATCCAACCATCCTAAATAAAGATAATTATCCATAACCCATTGAATGACCAAAAGCCACCCATTCCACCTCTTGGGAATGTGGATGTTGTGTTCTTCAAATTACTTTCTGCTGTCTGGGGGCAAAGGCATCTTTAGGAAATCCCGAAAAGAAAACTTTTGGGTTAATTTGTCAAGTCCTGGGAGAGTTAGCTGTATCATTTGTCCAGTCTCTGTATAATGGGCAAGTATAGGGCTTGTCTCAAGTCCTGGCTAGAGTAGTCTGTGAGGCTGGATCATCTCAGCTGGCCATCTCAATACTGTCATGAGCAATTTGTAGTACAAAACCGATCTTTGGATGGTGTTTGTCAGCTTAATGGCATTTTCATAGTCCATGTGGAATCATCACTGTGGGATCCCATCATCTTTTTGGAGACTTCAGAGATCACATTAGGTCAGATTATTCCTTTTCTTGGTAATTTTTTCCAGGTAGTTCTCCAATCTTCTTTGGATGCTTATTTGTTCAACGATCTTTAAATTCATCAAGATGGTTGTTTTCATTATCCTGAAATGACAAAAACAAAACCCTTCCTCAACCCTAACTTTGATGAGTTTCCAAATCTAATCTTTATCAATTTTGATTTATGGTTTTTCTTGAATTTTTTTGTTCTCTTTAGCTGTTCTATCACCCCAGCAGTATGTTTGTTTTTACAGAAGGTATTAGTTTCTTTAATTGCTCTGAGAAGAGGTCACTTCTGTGATGGCCAGAAAGGACTAAATGGAATTTGACATGGGGGACCTGCAAGAGGCCCCTTGGGGAGTTTCCCGATGGCAAAGGCAAGGGATTACCTTGTCTGTCCCTTGTTGATCTACATTCATTAGTCCAATGTCTGCCTTTGCCACACCTTCTGCATAATCCAGAAGGGAGGGGCATTTTGTTACCATTGTTCCTTGAAAAAATGTTGTAGGAATGCCCTGTTTATGGTGCCCCTTTTAGGTGACCTCGTTACCGCAATTGAAACTTCTGACATTACCATTTTTCTTCAAACCTCTGGAAATCACCTCTCCTCTCCAAGTATCATCATGGTCATGAGATTCAATATTCATTGTATCTTGGATCCATTCTTCCAAGGGTGCTGATCTTGCATTTAATGGCTTAATTACCCTTTTGCATTGTGCATTAGCATTTTCAAAGCTGGAGATTCAATTATTATCTGTCTAGCTTCTGAATTTGATATCATTCTATTTACTGCTGAAGACAGTCTTTGTAAGAAATCTGTGGATGTTTCTTTTGGGCCCTGTATAACTTTTGTAAATGACTCAATTTTCTTTCCTATTTCTTCAATTCTGTCCCAAGCATTCAAGGCTGCCATGTGCCACAAAGCCAGGGTGTGGTCATCATAGAGAGATTGCCTTTGTACATTAGCATAATCTTCCTCTCCAAGTAGTTGATCTTGGGAGATATCCATACCTCTAGCCCTACTTTGTTGTTCAATGGTCTTAGCCTCATCCTTCCACTGGGTCCTCCATTGTAATTGGGGACCAGCTTCTAAGACAGCTGTAACCAAATCTTGTCAGTCTTGAGGGATAATTCTATTACAAGTTGACCACAAGTTTAATAGCTGCTTCTCAAATGGGGAATACATACTGTATGACACTATAACTTCTTTGAATATCCTCAAATCTAACATTTGCATGGGAGTCCAGTCAGCTCTTACACAGCCTTGAGAATTTGGCAGTTCCTGTAAGGTTACTGGATAGATTAAGGTTGGCTGTTTGGAAGCCTTAGGTTGTTTCTCTGTAACCGTATAGTGCAGTGCTGAGATTGGTTTACCTTTAAATTCCTCTGTCTTGAACTGAATTTCTCTATGATCTGTTTTAACAAGCTTTTCTAAAATTTTTATTTTGGCACTCACATTAACCAACTTTTTTTAATGATTAAACATAAATGATCAAACAAATAATATTTATAATTGACATTACATAAATCCCATCTACATTAATATCCTCTCATTTAATTGTTCCATTTTCAGACCGTCAATTGTGTTATCAAACAGAGACCAAATTTCCTCCATTGTAAAAATGTTTCCCGTTTTTTGATGTGGGAAAAAATTCTTTTTAAACTAATTTCTCTCTTTTTAAACTAATCTCTTCCTTTAAGAAATCTCAATTGTCTCACCAAATCTGCTGACAATGATGATTCAGATGTAAGACTGACTGCTTCTGTGTAGACCAGTAGAAGCTGTGAGTTTCAAGGCAGCTACCTAGCGTGGTAGCAGCCCAAAATGGGGATCCAGGGAAAGCCCACAACCCACCAGGAGAGAAGAAGCCAAAGAGCCAGCTGTCTGCATGACAGAGCTTGAGAAAGCGGCTACCTCCTCTGGTTTTGGAGCCCCCAAAAACCTATGGAGTTTGCTGCAGAGAGGCTGCAACAAAAACTAAGCCAGCGGATTAGGGACTCCAGTCCATGTAGGGTGGAGACTCAAGCCGAATGTAGCTTGGGCCTGAGCCAGGGCCTGCAAGGGCACAGATAAGTGGCTTTTTTGTGTGTGTGAATTTGTGCCCCACAAGTTGGATGCCAGATGTTGTTTGAATCTTAGGTGGTCTTTAATTAAAAAAAAAAAAAACAACCCCCAAACCCAGAGCCAGATATTAGGATGAAAGCTGAAAGATCAGAGAAGCAGAACAGCCAACCACTAGTTCTTACCTCTATGAAATCCTCAGCCTAAAGAGAGTGAGTTCCTGTTTCCTCATGCTTTACATACCTTTCTCTGCCATATTACTTCCTGGGATTAAAGGCATGTGTGCTTCCCAAGCAAAGGCATGAGGTCTTAAATTCTGGGATTAAAGGTGTGTGCCAGCACCGCCTGATCTCTATGTCTAGTCTAGTGGCTGGCTCTGTCCTATGATTCTCAGATGAACTTTATTAGGGCATACAACATATCACCACACAGGGCAATGATTCAGTGACTTAAGCGAAGGAGCCAGAGGTCAATGCAAAGATCCCCAAGATTGACAAAGCCGAAGAAGAGTGTTTTCTTTGGTGGAAAATACAAATGTAAGTTCTTTGATAGAAATACTTCATCATTAATGCAGGATGTAAGCATTTTGGGGGCTAGGGCATTGCCTTGCCTGTCATCCCAGATCCATCTACTGTTTTTTCTTGCATCTAGTGTTCTTGTGTATTTAATGACTGTTGAATACGTTACAGAGTGAACAATATGAGCTGATTTATCTGTGATACTTTCCTCAACCATGTAAATGTCAAGAAAAGTCTCCAAGGGAAGCTGAGAGAGATCACTCAGCCTACATAATCTATGGCAGGGGTCTCCAGGTAGGAGTGTACTGGGAGTGGACATGGATAAGCCATCCTAAGATGTCTGCTGGCCACCTTCTTGTAAAGATGCAGAACAGCATCCAGAATTACAGGACACCCCTCTTACAGCACATTATTTTATATGCATGAGACTTTCTCCATCTTTAAAGTGGTGAATCATTTCCCAGAGACTCTCTACCTTTGTTAAGCAGGAAAACATGTTTATTCATCACACCCCTCACAGAGCCAAACTATTTGAAGTAGTTTATCTTTAGAAGTAATAAGAGACGTAAGGGAGAGGATGCAGGGTCTGTGTATTGATCGAAGGAAGTCCCAGGCACCCAGAGAAATTCCTGGACTTACTGCTAGCTTTAAACAAAACAAAACAAAACAAAACAAAACAAAACAAAACAAAACAAAACAAACCTCTCCCCATTCACATTCCATTTAAATGTCTAAATCTGTCATCTTGTCCAGACATCTATTCTGACACCAAAAAACAGACTTGCCTTGTTTCTGCCATTCCAGGTTTTATTTCAATCTTAGTCACTCCCCTTTCCTTACCGACTTCACATTTAAATGTCGCCTCTGCTGGTGTGCAAACAAACTCTGGGTTCCTGTTGCTTTAGTTCTCAACTTCTCTGATCTTAAACAAAATCCACTGATTGACTGTAATGGTCAGCATAACTCTTGGCAAGGCCAAGCTACTAACTGGTGTCTGAGGAGCAGAAGCTTAGGTGCTTCCCGGGGAAACCATTCTTAGCATAATACCTTATTCACTAGAATCAAGACTTAGAAGGCTAAGGAGCAACCAATGATATGAAGGAATTAATACTTTCAAGGGACAAACTTAAATCACATACCTCTACATGTTGCTAATACAATGCACAGGAGTGCCCAGAGTCACCAAAGAAGTCCAAAGTGTCTGTCAATTATCACCTAAACCCGGATGGATTTTAAAATAAAATAATAATAATAATCATTATCATTATTATAATACTCTACATACGTGGATGTTTTGCCTGCATGTATGTCTGTGCACCACATGTGTGCCTGGTGTTTGTGGAGGTCAGAATAGGATCAGGTCTCCGTCTCCTGGAAGTGGAGTTACAGACTGTTGTGAGTCACCATGTGGGCATTGGCAATTGACCTGATTCCTCTGAAAGAGCAGCCGGTGCTCTTAACCCCTGGGCCATCTCTGGATTTGAGTGAGCCCCCTTGCTCTCAGACAGAAATGAGAACAGTCTCCAATTAACCACAGCGAATATGCTCCAACACTCCCCAGTGGGTACCAATAAAAACATAGATAGTATTGGACCCTGTATAAACTCTGGTGTTTTCCTATATACAAGACTATGCCAGAGTTTAGTTTATGAATTATGTAGATTAAGATATTAATACCAATAACTAATAACAGAACAGTTAAAACAATATCCTGCACTAAAATTCCAAGCATCATTGCTCTTGTGCTTTCCTCCATTATTAAAGTGATATTGTGGTTATTCATGCCCAAGCCCTGTGATACCGGGACATTGAATCTGATAACTGAGAAAGCTATAAAGTGACAAATGGGTGTGAGATTTACAGTCAAAGAGGAGACAGAACTTTGGGCTGTGAAAGCAATCCCAGAGAAGCTTCATTGAGGTCGGAAGACCCACTTTGAATGCGGATGACACCATCCCATGGGCTGCCGTCTCCAACTGAAGTTAACAGGCAGCTAGGGAGCTGAGCTTGCTGACTACGGGGTGATTTGGGGTGTCAAATTGACGCAAGCTAGAGTCATCAGAGAGGAAGAAGCCTCAGCTCTTGAGGAAATGCCTCCATGAGATCCAGCTATAGGCATTTATTCCATCAGTGATCAACAGAGGAAGCGCCCAGCTCATGGTGGGGGGTGCCATCGCTGGGCTGGTAGTCCTGGCTTCTGTAAGAAGGTGGGTTTACCAAGCCCCCTGGGAAGCAAGCTAGTAAGCAGCACCCCTTCTATGGCCTCTGCATCAGATCCTGCCCTGTTTGAGTTCCTGTCCTGACTTCCTTCAGTGATGAACAGCAATGGTGCAGTGTAAGCCTGACAAACCCATGCCTCCCCAACTTGCTCTTTGGTCATGGTGTTTCGCTGTAGCAAGAGAAACCCTGAGACATTGACCAGGGGTTTGATGGGGCCAGCTGCCACAAGCTCCTGCCACTGAGACTCCCCCACCGTGCAGGACTGCATGAGGAACTGTGAGCTGAAACGAAGCCTTCCTTCTGTAAGTCGCTTTGGTGTTTTGTCACGGTAATAGGAAAAGTAGCTGACACAGGCGGTGGCACACACAGAGCAAAGGGACAGCGGGTATCCTGCGTGGGTTGGAGCCGATGGCACAGATCTTATCACGCTACTCGGAGTGGCATGCCAGCTAAAATTTATGACGTGTTCGTGAGATTTTCCACTTAGTGCTTTTGGGCTATGTGTGATTGTGTGTAAACTGAAACCAAGGGAAGAGGAAGTGCAGGAGGCGCGCGGGTGTGTGCGTGTGTACATGCATGTGTGCGTGCGCGTGTGCGTGTGTGGTGTGTGTGTGACTGTTTTTTCTAAAGGACGACTGTTCATGGTTTCAACCCTCGTCAAAAGTGTAGTGTTGAAGGGACAGTGTTGCTTAGAGCACATGTGGAAAGCTGCGTGATTCTGTAAATGTGTCATGTTAGATGAATTAGTCAGGCTGCAGTGAAGAAGTGTCTGTCCATATCCTTACAAGTTGCGTTAAGAATTTTAACTTCTCCTGTGTGGTAGCTTGAGAAACAAGTTAGATAACAAGAAGGTTAGTGACTCCAAATCATCAAGCAACTCTGTGAAAATTACCCTTCTATTAATGGATCAATTTTGATGTGAGGAGAGTTCTTTAATGCCAGATTACAGCATAATGTCCAAACTGACATTAAAGAAAAATGTAGCCTAGATGTGGCTCATTATTTTTGTGTCCAGCATGTCTGCATGCTGGTGACGACTTTCAATAAAGAAACCATTCACATACCAGTCAACATTTCATTGTGGACAGTGGAGGGGAAGACGAGTCTCCACCCCTCTCTGAGCATCGACGGCAGTTCAGTTCATAGCCAGGGGGCAGTACGGTATAGCCACTGAGAAGTTGCCCTCGGTCCAGTAGATAGCTTCCCAGTGGGTCACACACGAAAGAAGGTGTGAGAGTCGGAGTGGGCATGTTGGAAAGAGGAAGGTATTCAGCGGGAAGGGTGGGGGATGAGGGAGGGAATGGGAGGATGGAAAAGACTAAAATTCATTATATACATGTATGAAACTTCTGCACAGCAAACAACTCCATCAGTACACTGAAGGTGTGGGACCCAAGCAGCAGCTTGGCTACACTGTTGCCACGACAGGCTTCATAGAGACCAGCCACATGATCCCGAAGCTGCTAGGGCACTCCCAGCTATCTTTTATGCTGGCCCATTGTTGCTGTTATGTTCAGATCACAGGGACCCCAAAAAGACCACCATGGAGACCGAATCCCCTATGTAAAAGCAAAGAGCCTTTATTTTCAAGCTTTGAGCTTGGTCTCTCCATCTGTCCAACACAGCAGTGAGAGGAGAGAGCCCTGAGCTCATGCAGGGCGGGTTTCTTTTCAGTGCACAGAGGATAAATTGTTAGAATTCCTACTCACTCCCCCAGCTACATGACTGCACATGTCCTGTCCAGTAGCCAGGCAAGATGCTTAGTCACCTCAGGGCCTTACGTCCTACATAATCTGTGCACTGTGTGATCACATAATTTGCACGCAGTGTGATCATGTAATCTATGCACATGCATGGCATGGCTACATAAGCCTGTACACACATGTGCGGGGGTGGGGTGGGGGGGTGGGGGGTGGGGTGGTGGGGTGGAGGGGACCTATAAAAGTGGGTTCCACCTATTCCTCCCCCCTCTTCCTGCACAGTCATTCCATAGGCCTGTGTGCTGGGATTCTGCTGCGCTCCAGCTGCAAGACCCGCAAATGCGCAGCTCAGGAGCTAAGCAAAGGGTCTTGTATCTTACGTCTTCAGTGTGTACTAGTGACGACGTCATAGCAGCTGTGTGGTCAAGCTGTTTTGGGGCCTCCCACAGTTGTGTCTTTGGAATGGTTCACTGTGGTTCTCAATTGAGTCTTCCCTTCTCACAGGAAATGGCTCATGTTTGTAACTGAGCAGTTTTTTTTGTTTTTTTTTTTGTCGTGCTTCCTCATGGACGTTTATCTCCTGTGGTGTGAACAGATCCAGGACGCGTGCAGTCTTCTGAGACCTACTCTTCAGCTGTTCTACCAGCAGGACATGTGAGCTCTCTATGCCCCGAGCCCCCACGACTGATCATCATCCAGGCTTAAAACTGCTGCAAACTATAAGCACAAAATAGATTTGGTTGTGTTTTAATTTGCCCTTCTTTGATTACCACAAATAATAATGAATTTGAGCACCATCTTTTTGTGTTGCCGGATCATTCGTATTTCTTGTTCTGTGGAAGCCTACGCGTGTTTTTGTTTTTGTTCTTGGGTGTGATGGTCCAACAGATCTGTAGTTCTTTGTATTTTTACTAGAGTCCTCTGTTGCTTTTTATGTGTTGAAAATACCCATGTCTGGTTTTTGACTTGTCTCTCACTTTATTTTGTTGTTTGAACAGGCATTCCTAATTTTAATATATTCAGATTTATTAGTTCCTCCCTTTGGGGGTTTTCTTTTGTTTCTCATTTAATCTCCCTGTCATAAAGATATTCTTCATTTTCTTTAAAAAAAGTTAAATAGCTTTGATTTTTATATTAAAGTCATTAATCCATAAGTGTAGAATACTTAATGATCAATTTCCCTCATTTAATACGGACATCCTATTTTACTAGTGTCGCTTATTACGGACCCTTTTAATGCTATTTGCACAGTCTGCTGCCCCTCATGCCGGGGTTTCACGTATCCATGTTCTCTTATAAGTTGTGTTCTGTTAGGTATGTGTGGCCGGTACTGCACTTTTCTCCATGATCAATGTTGTACTGTGCTAATTACTATATTTTTTTAAAAATAAATCCTCGTATCTGCTGTTGAGTTCCACGGCTTGGTTCTTCATCACTTTCCTGGGTCATGATCTTTTTTTTCTCCTTCCTTTTTGTCTAGGCGTTGAACAGGTCCTCTCAATACCAGTGCTAAACCATGGAGCAAAGGCCCCCACCCCCTGGGTATTCTTGATCCTTGGTGCCTTCCTGTAAATTTTAGGTTGTCGGGTTCAATAAAAACCACAGAACTCAAACAATATCCTTATTCATATTTGCGTTTGGAATTATTACCTCTTCACTGTCATCAGCGTCATGTTCTCATTTCCTTCCTGACCCAACTTAGATGTCATGTGTAATAACTTCCTTCCAAACATACCGAACTCCCCGCCCCTCTGGCTCTCCTTTGTACCGCCAGAACACATGCTAACTCTGTGTCTGTCCCCAATCAGCTAAAATTGCTGAAGAAGCTGGGCTTGGGTGTAGCTCAGTGGTACAGGGCTTTCTCAGCACAAATGAACTCCCAAACTTGATCATAAATAAGTGTCATTTTAAAAAAAAAAGTTGTTGGAAAACAACAAAATTAGCCATACTGCGTGGTACCATGTGAAACTCAGCACCACAAGTTGATCGCGGCTCAAGACTGTGTAGCCATTCTGTAACACAGCTGTTACAAAGATGCCACTATAGTAGTGCCTTTCCTCCGAAATCTCCTCCTTCCCGCATCTGTTCCTGCTTTCTTAGTGATCCCACAAGGCTCTTCTCTGAGGGGAGCCCAGCAAGGGTTATTATTATTATCCTGTCTGTCTGAGTGTCCACAGCAGCCGTGCTCCTGTCCTGTATCCTGGTGAGTGATTTACCATAGGTCTCTAAGACCAGCCCTTGCCATGTCTTGCTTCCCATCATCACCACCCATATTTTCCCAAGATGCCTCCTTTCATTTCCCGCTCTTCTGCATCATCACTGCTCCACTCTCTGCTTTCCCGTCAGCACAAAAAGCAGCTGTGTTTTTGCAACCAACCACCAAACTTCTTAGGAACTCTTCTGAACTGTCAGCAGATGCAGGAGGCTGCAGTGGTTAAGAGCATAAACTTAGGTGCAGCCTCCTTGCCTTCAATTTTTCTGGACAGCATGGAGGAGAACTCTCCCACTAACCCCATGTGGCTATTAACATTTAAGTTAATATTGATTAAAATAAACTGAAATTACACGTTTCTTCATTTGGAGAAGTCAGTGTGGCCAGCTACCGCCACTGAGGACGGCCCAGATGCGAAACTGATCCTTCATTCCGAGAGTTCTCCTGGACTCCAGTTGCAGGGAATGCTTTGTTTATACTAAACCTCCATCTTAACAGCATAACAGATCATCCTCTGGTGTATTTTGTGTTTGCCAGTTCGCTTGGCTATTGCCTATCTCTTTTATTTGAGCACACACTCTGAGAGCAAACTCTGCCTTATTTGCCAGTTGATCCCCGAATTCTAGAATCGTGTCTGAAGCTGCTGAGCTCAACAACGTTAATTCAGTAGGGGTTGATTGAGCATTAAAGAGCTTTGAGCTGAGCTGAGAGATGATTACCTAGCTATGTGCACTGATGTTTCATTTCTCTATTGTTATAAACATTACCTGTGATATACTGGTAGACAGTGTGGGATGCTGTGGTTAGTAGTTTGAGACTGGTAATGTTCAGAAAAAGGTCACTATCCTGGCACTTTTTTTGTTTGTCTGGCTGGTTAGTTTTGTTGTTGTTATTGTTGATTTTGAGATAGGCTCTTGCTGTGAAGCTCAGAGTGTTTTAAACTCACAATCCCCCTGCCTCAGTCTTCAGTGTGCTAGGATCCTCTTCTTCATCTGCTGTATCAGCTGTGAAATATTTTAAATCAGCTTGAGACGTGATTAGACTATTTGAAAATTAAAAAACTAGAGAACACATAGAAAGCCTTGTTTAGAAACCACAGACTACATGTGGGTTTATTTACTGAAGCAGGCCGCCTTCCATCCTTGAGAATGCTCCTTGCTATACTGCTCATGATAGCAGACAGATGGAAGCAGCTTTTATGTTTGTCTGCCTGGGGATAAATACATGAAGGCTGACTTGTGCAATAGAGCACTGTGCATCAGCAAGGAGGCAAAACCATACCACCATGCCACTGATGTGAAATGGATCTTAAAAACCTAATGGCCAGTTGAAAAATAGCATATGAATAAACATGACATAAACATTTATATGCAAAATCTTTTTTTTGTTGTTCTTGTTTTTTTTTGAAACAGGATCTCATGCAGTACAGGTTGGCCTTGAAATCTTTTCTTTTTCTCTCATACATTACATCCTGAATGCAGCTTCTCCTCCCTCTATTCATCTCAGTCCTGCCCCCAACCTCCTCTCTCCCCCCTACCCACTCTCTTCTTCTGTTTCCCTTAAAAAAAAAAAAGAAGAAGAGCAGGCCTTCCAGGGATATCAACTGAACACAGGATAACAAGTTACAAAGAAATTAGGCACAAACCCTTATATCAAGTCTGGAGAAAGCAACCCAGTAGCAGGAAAAGGGTCCCAAGGGCAGGCAGAAGAGTCAGAGACACCCCATTCTTACTGTCATGAGTCCTACAAAAACACCAACCCATACAACCATAAGGTACATGCAGAGGACCTAGCTCAGACCCACGCAGGCTCCATGGTTGTCGCTTCAATCTCTATGAACCTCTATCAGCCCTGCTTAGTTGATTCTGTAGGCCACGTTCTTGTTGTATCCTCGACCCCTCTGGCTCCTACTATCCTTCCTCTCCATCTTCTTTGGAGTTCCCCTGGCTTCGCCTAGTGTTTAGCTGTGGGTGTCTGCATCTGCTCTCGTCAGTAGCTGGGTGACACCCTTCTGATGCTAATTGGATTACATACTGATCTATGAGTATAGTAGAATACCATTAGGAATCATTTCATTGGCTTTATTTATTCATTTATTTACTTATTTATTTTGCCAGTTATGTTTGGTTCTATCCTGGATCTCTGGGCTGTCCTGCCTGTGGTTCCTGGTCATCCAGGCAGTGTCAAGTGTAGGCTCCCTTTTTTGGAGTGGGCCTCAAGTTGGACCAGTTATTCCTTGGCCTCACCCAGAAGTTCTGTGCCACCGTTACCCCAGCTCATCTTGCAGGCAGGACAGATTGTAGGATGAAGGTTTTGTGGCTGGGTTGGTGTCCCAGTCCCACTGCCAGGAACCTTGCCTGGTTACAGAAGATGGTTGGTTCGGGCTCTGTATCCCCATTACTAGGAGACTTCACTAGGGTCACTCTCCAGGGAGTACTAGGTTTCTATGTCATCCCCCAAGTGTCCCCAATTCTAGTCATCTCTCCTGGTACTCTCTGTCCCTCCCATCCCCTGCCTGATCCCTCCTGTTCCCACCCTCAGTCCACCTGCAAATCTTTTCTATTTACCCTTCCCAGGGAGATCCATGTGTCTTCCCCTGAGCCCTCCTTGTTATCTAGCCTCTTGGGTTCTGTGGACTGTAGCATGATTATACTTTATTTAACAGTTACTGTCCACTTATAAGTGAGTACATACCATGTTTGTCTTTCTGAGTCTGGGTTACTTCACTTAGGATGATTTTTTTCTAGTTCCACCCATTTGCTTGCAAATTTCATGTCATTGTTTTTAATACTCCATTTAATACTCCATTGTGTAAATGTAACACATTTTCTTTATCCATTCTTAGGTTGGGGGACATCTAGGTTGTTTCCAGTTTCTGACTATTGTGAATAAAGCTGCAATGAAAATGGTTGAGCAAGTGTCCTTGTGGTAGGATGAAGCATCCTTTGGGTATATGCCCAAGAATGGTATAGCTGGGTCTTGAGGTAGATTGATTCCCAATTTTCAGAGGAACCACCATATTGATTTCAATAGTGGATGTACAAGTTTTTACTTCCACCAACAATAGAGGAGTGTTCCCCTTGCTCCACATCCTTGTCAGCATGAACTGTCACTTGTGTTTTTGATCTTAGTCATCTGACAGGTGTTAAGATGGAATCTCATTTTGATTTGTATTTCTCTGATGGTTAAGGATGTTGAACATTTCTTTAAGTGTTTCTCAGTCATTTGAGATTCCTCTGTTGAGAATTCTGTTTAGATCTGTACCCCATTTTTTAATTGGATTATTTGGTTTGTTGATATCTAGTTTCTTGAGTTCTTTTTCTGTTTTGGATATTAGCCCTCTATCAGGTGTAGAGTTGGTGAGATTTTTTTTTCACTCTGTAGGTTACCATTTTCTCCTCTTGATGGTGTCCTTAGCCTTACAGAAGATTTTCAGTTTCATGAGGTCCCATTTATTGATTTTTGTTCTTAGTATCTGTGCTAGCAGTGTTTGGTTCAAGAAGTTGTTTCTCATGCTAATGCATTCAAGGCTATTCCCTGCTTTCTTTCTATCAGGTTCAATGTATTTGGATTTATGTTGAGATCTTTGATCTACTTGGACTTGAGTTTTGGCAGGGTGGTAAATATGGCTCAATTTGCATTCTTCTACATGCTGACATCCAGTTAGAACAGCACCATTTGTTGAAAATACTGCCTTTTTTTCCCCAGGGTCTATTTCTGGCTTCTTTATAAAAAAATCATATGTACAGAGGTGTGACCTAACAACAAAAGATAAATAATGTGTCTATAGTAAGTGGTGATACCTCACATGCATTCAATAATATTTCTTGAGAACTAATGTTTATGTTGTTATGCTGAATGCTAAGGGTTTCAGTGATGGTGGCACTCAGGAGCCTTGCTCCCTAGGAATTGGGCTGCTTTCTTAGTTGACATAATAACTCAACTATACCTGAAGCTGTTAAGTCATGAAAGAAAACACAGAATAGTCACATCAAAATGAGGTATATCATGAAGTCCTAGAGCTCAGAGATCCTGGAGTCCATGGAGACCAATTGGCGGAGGGTTAACCTGCAGATAGAGTCACTAGACGGAGGAAGTGAAGTGTGCTCCAGACTAGGGGAAGAACCTTTGAACAGGTATGAAAGGGATTAGTAAAACCATCCTGTGGAGAGCAGGGGACAGAAAATTGAATAGAATGGGATGTGGACATAGAGATTCATTCCTTTCTTTTCCTTTCTTTCTTTCTTTCTTTCTTTCTTTCTTTCTTTCTTTCTTTCTTTCTTTCCTCTTTTCTTCTTCTTCTTCTTCATCTTCTTCTTCATCTTTTTCTTCTTCTTCTTTGTTTTTGTTTTTTGAGCCAGGGTTTCTCTGTGTAACAGTCCTGACTGTCCTGGAACTAGCTTTGTGGAGATTCCTTCCTAGAATATTTATTTATTTATTTATTTATTCATTCATTCATTTATTTATTTATTTATTGCGCGCATATGTGTGTGTGTGTGTGTGTGTGTGTGTGTGTGTGTGTGTGTGCCATAGCATGCAGATTGAGGTCAGAGGACAACTTTGTGGAGGCAGCAGCTCTCTTACCACCTTTTTTTCATTTGTAAATAGGATTTATTATACAAATTCTGTTTTTTTTCATTTGTAAATAGGATTTATTATACAATTTCTCTGGTTTTCCATTTTCCTTCATTGAAAATGTGTTTACAATCTGAAAAGCAGACAAATTTTTCCTGATGCAATATTTCAATTATCTTATTTGAGCATCACTGAGACAGCTCTATTGGAAATGTCTGTGTTGTGCAAGGCTATAACCTCGTCTTGATCATCATATGAAGATGGACAAAAGTAGACTCCACAAAATTGTCTTCTGGTCTCTACCTATCTGTCATGGCCTAAAAACCTATGGTCATATTACACACATACTACAGAAATTTTTCAAAATAGCTCTCACTGCCAATACATTATCTGGCACCTCCATAATTCCCTTAGAAGGCAATACTTCAAGATGGTGTGCCAAATGGATAACTGAAAAGGACATGAAGATGCATGAATCTTCAAATAATATATACATATCCATAGGACATCAAGTTATATGGTAAAATATTCAGTTGATTGCTGATTGTCCTATGTTATTACATCTCTCCCAGAGAGTCTCCTACCACCTTTATGTGTGTTATTGGGCTTACATGGTAAACACTTTTTTATTTTATTTTATTTTATTTTTTTGGTTTTTTGAGACAGGGTTTCTCTGTGTAGCTTTGCGCCTTTCCTGGAGCTCACTTGGTAGCCCAGGCTGGCCTCGAACTCACAGAGATCCGCCTGCCTCTGCCTCCCGAGTGCTGGGATTAAAGACGTACGCCACCACCGCCCGGCTGGCAAACACTTTTATCCAGTCTCTGAGCCAACTTGCCAGTCCGGACTTAATGATTCTTAGTGCCAAATCTACGAATATATACATCAAGCAATTGGTATGTAGGGAGCATTTGACTACTGTGGGTGTAGCACAATGGTATGGTTGGCTGTATTTCTTTGAACGTTTGACTGTTTGTGATATAGTAAACTGGAATTAGAAGTCAGGGACTCCAGCAGTTGGAAGATGGGATTGAAGTGAGCTGTTGGTGGTAGAAATGGGAAAGGGAAGAGCTAATATTTCCTGTGGGGTAGGCATTATTTCCAGACTTCACGGAGCACAGAGAGCAAAATATTGTCTGAAGATCTCATAGCTATTAAGTGCCAGCCCTTAGAACCCAATTGGGGTTTCTCAGACTTTGAAAATGTAGCTGAGTGCCCACTTCTTATTCCAGTCTGCCGTGCACATCACAATCAGACCCGTATTCAAAATCAAGCTAACCACATCCCCGTGATGCCCCTGCTGCCCTCAATGGCTCCCCATGTACCTGCTGTGGAAAGTCTCATCTGTCTTGAGAAACGGATGAGAGTGCTTGAGGGGCATTTGGGTCCAGAAGATGAAAGAGAAAAAAGCTGAAAGAACAATGAGGTTTTGATTGCCAGGAAAGTGCTGGATGGAAACTAGGAATCTGCGAGGGTCAGCTGGTTTGGTGGAGGAGAAAATGAGTTCAGTGTGGAGGCTGGAAAGTTTGAGCTGATGGTGGGTCATTCTGGTACAGATGGCTGAGAGACTGTTGGGAGGGCAGTGGTGTAAGCTTTCAGACCTCATGTGTTGAAAGTCATCAGCACCGATTCATCATTATGTTCTGAAGACAGAAGTTTCCAGGAAGGATGAGTGGAAATGAAAAAAAAGAAGAGCTGAGTGTCAGGATAAGAGGCCCACACTTAGGGTTGTTCATTCTGGGAAATGAAAGTGCCAAGGAAAGAAACAGGAGCAACCAAAGGAGAAACACAGGCCACGTGTGCTTATTTAGTAATAATAGTAATAATAATAATAATAATAATAATAATAATAATAACAATAAATTGCCCCCACTGCCTGTTTGTTAAAGAGAGTTGTAGGGTCTGTGAGTTACTTTCACACTGCCTTGACGAAAAAACCTGACAGAAACAACTCCAGTGAGAGATTTATTTGGTCTTACCATTTCAGAGAGATCAGCTTTAGTTTCTTAGCCCTACATGCTTGGTAGACTATCACGGCAGAGG
Source organism: Peromyscus eremicus (assembly GCF_949786415.1). NCBI lineage: Eukaryota > Metazoa > Chordata > Mammalia > Rodentia > Cricetidae > Peromyscus > Peromyscus eremicus. The sequence goes on along the minus strand of NC_081430.1, from coordinate 21,417,734 downwards.
GCGTGTATAGTGGATTCGAACTGTCTGCCACAGGAACCAGAGGGTAGTTCCTTCAATGGCCCACCACAGCAACCACTTCTGCCAGCTAGACACTACCCCCTGAAGTTTTCACAGCATCTAAGACAGCAGCACAAGTTGGGGGACGAACGTTTAAACACAATGGGGGGGGGGATTTCAGATTCAAAGCGAAACATACAGAGAGGGGAGTGGCTATATACGTCAGAGGCAAAGCACTGGCTAAAGAGGGTGGCAGTCCATGCTGGTTGGTTGCAATAGCCTATGATTCCACCCAAAAGCCTGAACCCAGAATAAGAAGAGATCTAGAGTTCTCACTTCAGTGGCACAGGTACCCAAACAGCAACGGTGTAGAGATTAGTGTGGCCTCTGAGCGAGGATGTCACAGAGAGTCCAGAAGTATTCCCATTATTGTTGGTCCATATTTATCTGCATAACACGTGTTGAAGGAAGCCCAACCCTTCCTTAAACTGCCAAACTTGAAGAGGAGGCACAGACACCCAGAGGGCCTGGATAGCCGTTGCCAGACACACCTGGTGTGCCCATTGTTGTCCTGGGGTAGGTTACAGTTGGATTTCTGACTTGAAATTGTGGGAAACTGCTTTCCCGGAGCAGTAGAAGTTTCTCTGGGACAGAAACAGCGATGATCTTTGCTGTCGGAGCCTCTAACACAGTTCTAGGTACGGTGTGTCCCTGTTCACTGGTTCTGGCCCCTCCAGCTGCGTGATGGTGGACAGCGTGGGAGGTGCTCACAATGTCTTACTTAGGAAAGGTGGTGAGCTCCTGGGCATGGCTCACAGGGTAGGGAGAGTGGATCTGTCAGGACTGGAACCATCACCATCAAAAGCAGGGCAGAGTAGTTTAGAACAAGCCCTAAACCTGAGATTAACGGGTCAATGCCAAAATGATTGATCTTCTAAAATTTGACAAAGAACGGGAAAAATCCCCTAAGTGGATGATTAAGACTGAAGATGGAAAAGAAAATAAAAATAAAACAAAACAAACAAAAGTGATCTGGAAAGCATGGTTCCTAGCCTTTTACATTTCATAAGATAGTAATAGTTCAAAAATATTGAATATAAGAACTAAGTAAGACCATAAGAAACATCACAATTTCTTAGCAATCTCCTTTTCACAGAAGACAGAAGAAACCTCTTTCACATCCACTTAGGAGGTCACAGAATGGTTCAGCCTCAAGGAAACATTTTGTCTGGTGGACTGGAACCAACAGACACACACACACACACACACACACACACACACACACACACACGCACACAATTGAAATAACAAAAATAAACTAAGCAGGTAGTAGATGGCTGCTTGGGGATCGTCTTCTTGGTGAGAGCAGCAGCTGCGTTGGGGAAATGCGGGGGCTCGTAGAAGTTCCTAGTCTGCATCAGGAAGCTACTGTTGCTCTGTCACACGTGGGCAGGAGGAAAACCATCGGCTGCTGATTTTTGACATCTCAAGGGATATTCAATCCCTCCTCAGAATCCAGGAGTCCTACCATTCTCCAGGCCCAGAGAGCCTGGTTGTGGTGGACTCAGCCCTTGCTCTGTGAGGGAATGTCTGATCCTAGCATTGCTGTCTTTTTCCATTTGTGTGTGTGTAGTGGGTGGTGGTTTGTGCCATGCCATGAAGCACCACCCCTAGTGAGGTGGCAGGTAGCTGTTAGGTACCTGCCCCCCCCCCCCCGCCCCCGGGGGGGGGCGTGGCTGCCAGGGACCCTTAAGACCTGGGATGCACTTGTGCGTTCTCTCTACCTCGTGGATTTGGGATGGTGAGACAGACCAGGGCAGAGCTTGCCAGAGAACAGCTTGGACCTTGCCTCACCCTTCCAGGATCCTGTTACAATCCCTTGTTTCTGTCTTGTGAGTTAACTCCCAAATACATTCCTTTGATCATTAAGCTGATCCCGTGGATTGATAGGGATTTAATCGAATTAGTGTCTGTCTGTCCCAGCTAAAGTGAAGAACAAGAGGATGGCATGATGCTGTCACCAAGCTACATGTACTGGGCAAACGTAGACATAGGCAGCTCCCAAGAGTCTGGGCTGACTTGGAACTAGATCAGATTTAGGGATGATATGAAGAGATAGTTATCACATGGTGACCCACTATAGTGCAGGCTTAGATGGGATGTTTAGATGTGGAGCTGGATGGTTTACTAAACAAATTTGTTTGAGATATGGTCTTAACTATCCCAGGCTGGCCTTGAACTTGCTATGCAGCCAAAAGTGACCTTGAATTTCTGATCCTCCTTAATTCCACATCCCAAGTGGCTGGAATTATAGGTGTGTGTCACCATGACTGCTCAGTGTTGAGCTGGGGATTGAACCCAGGGCCTTCTGCCTGAAAGCACTCTACTGAGTTTTATTGTCAGTGGAAGGTTGGTGTGTGTGTAAAATGGCTTGGGAAAGAATAGATACATTAAGCATGATCTAACGACAGCAACAATGTATTTCAGAATTTGTTTTGATGTTCTAAAATGAGCGACTCTGAGGAAGACACCAAAGTGAACAGATCTGAGTGTCAAAGCAGTCAAAAAATTTCACCCACACACTGCAAAATATTATCTTTTATCCATAGCATATGGTGTTGCTTCTGCAATTATATTGAGTAGTTTTTTTCCCCTCCCACCAACTGTTCATTTAATTTTAAAAATGCAGGCTTTAGTCAAATTTCTTTATTTGTGTGATCTGCAAGGAGTGGATAGCCCTCAGTTCTGGGGAGAAGCTTCTGCAGATCAGATAACACTAGGAAAATGCTAACAAAATCTCCAGGATGAAAATATTTCCTCAGAAAGTGCTCTGTTACCAAACACTCGCCGAGGACACACTGGACAGCGTGACTTCTGAAGCATGTTTTTCTCCTGTTTCTGCACGATGTAAGTCTATGCAGAAATGTGCACACAACCTGCACACGGCTTAAGGAATAAGGGGAGAGTCAGGTGGCCACCACTCAGATTAAGGAACATCACCCTACCATTACCAAAGACGCTCCTGTCTCCATTCCTGACCACAACGAGGCACATGATCAGTTGCTTTATGCATTTGGACCAGATGTATCTTTTTGTAGTGGTTTAAATCTACTGCAAAGAGAATCCTCTTTGATAACAGATACTCTCATCTGTGGGTATGAGAAGTATTTACAGTGCAGTTAGGAACCAAGCAGGTTTAGTAAAGTGTTGGTATTGTGGAATATTACTTTACGTAAAGATGTGTTCCATTTGTTTATGTTGCATTTGTTTAATTGTGTAAAGATGTGTTACATTTGTTTTACCTTGCCTGCCTCAGGTATGTGATTGGTCTAATAAAAAGCTGAACAGCCAATAGCTAGGCAGTAGAGGGACAGGCAGGGCTGGCGGGCAGAGAGAATAAGTAGAAAAGAGAAGGGACAGAAGAGAGAAAGAGAGGAAGATGCCAGGGACCAGCAGCCAGCCAGACACGGAGGAAACAGGAAAGTAAGATACACAAAAAGAAAGAAAGGTAAAAATCCCTGTGGCAAAGACATAGATAAAGAGAAACAGATTAAAACAAGAGCTAAGCTAAGGCCGAGCATTCATAACTAATAACAAGTCTCCACGTCATGATTTGGGAGCTGGAGGGTGGCTCAAAGCCTGCTACAGTGTTGGTTGTAGGTTCTCCTCTAAGACCCACAGCCTCACTGTCTCCAGGAAGTCGTCTAGGTGTCCGTTACCAGGCAGGATTTCCCTGCTGTGGAGCGGGTGACAAATCCAATTAAACAGCTGTGGGTCACCATCAGGATAAAGTGCCACTGCTGTACATCTAGGACTAGCTTGCCACACTGCTCGTTGTGGTGGCTCCCAGGCCTCACAGCTAGGTAGGAGTACGGTTCCTTTCCGCCCTTTGCAGCTTGCACAGCCCCTTCAGGTTCTACGGAAGCCGGACTGCAGGGAGGACGCTGTCAGGTCAGGTCCAGCTCAAGTCCTCCGAGTCCTGGCCCAACCTACATGGCTTCTTTAGCAATAGGGATCTACCTTCACATCTGGGAGGCACCCAGGGGATCTACCTTCAACATCTGGGAGGCACCCAGTGGATCTACCTACCTTCAACATCTGGGAGGCACCCAGGGCAATAACAACACCTGCATTGTTTGGGGACTCTGGACTCCTTGACAAACAACACGTAAGGAGATTTCTCGTGGTTGACGCTGAGGTTTCCGCCACTCTGGACTTCTTATTTTTTGAAAGTCCTGTCTGACCTTCTCCCCAGATCCTCCGTCTTGTCTTCTCCCTCCCTAACGTATTAATTGCAGTGACCTTAATGTTTTTAATTCATGCTGTTTATTGTCCATGTGCACTTGTGGCATGGCGCGAGTGTGGAGGTCAGAGGACGACTCTCTGGAGTTGGTTCTCTCCCTTCACCATGTGGGTTCCAGAGATCAAAGTCGGGTGATGGGGTCAGGTGTGGCAGTACGTGCCTTTACCTGCCAAGTCATCTCACCGGCCCACTTGTAGACTAAAGGCCCATGTTGATACCCTCAGTAACGGTGCTGGAGCGTGTGTTTCTATTTGATGCTTGTTTTTCCTCTAGGATTTTGGTCAGTAATCTTTTCCATTATATGCATGTTTGGAAATGCTGTAACAAAACCCATTATTTTGTACATTAACATGATCTAATGGTCCCTTTTGATGTTTTTTTGCAGCGTTCTTACCCTGCGAGGAAAAGTCATGAAACACGACAGAATCCACTAACAAGTTTTATTAAGACAAGGAGAAAGGGATAGATGTGATCAGGCCTGCGGACGGACACGTGTGTGAAGCGAGGGTGGGGGAACATGGAGCTTGTCTTTTAAGGGCCAGCTCGCACCTGTGTACACAGGCCCACGTGGCTATTCCACACGTGTGCATAGATCACATGGTCACACCCGCGCGATTACATGACCACGAAGCCATGGGACATGGGTTATGTAGGACGTATGATCTGGAAATGACTAAGTGTCCCACAGGCATGGGGGCGTGGTTGGAATTCCTGTCACCTTTTCCATTTGCCAATTAGTTTGATTAGGTGTTGCAGGAATCTTAAAAGTTCTTATTAATAAAATCAAACCTGAGGCCAGTTGTTGGGGTGAATGCTGGAAGATCAGAGAAGCAGAACAAGCCACATCTACCTCACCTTGCCAGTTCCTCAGCTGATCCTGTCTCCTCAGACTGGAAACCTCTGAGTCTTCATCCAGAATGAATCTCAGCTGAACTGCTGCTCGAAAGCCTGAAAGCTTAACCAGCCAAATGCTTCTAGTTTCTGGTCTTCACGCCTTATATATCTTTCTGTTTTTGCCATCACTCTCTGGGATTAAAAGGCTCACTTCTTGGGATTAAAGGCATATGTCACCATGCCTGGCTGTTTCCAATGTGGCCTTGAACTCACAGAGATCCAGAGGGATTTCTGCCTCTGGAATGCTGGGATTAAAGGTGTGTGCTACCACTGCCTACCCTCTATGTTTAATATTGTGGCTGTCCTGTTCTCTGACCCCAGATAAGTTTATTAGGGTGCACAATATTCTGGGGAACACAATACCACCACATTAGGTTCTAGGTATCATATATAGAAATTGTAGGGGTAATTTCAGGCTTTGACTGATTTTATTGTCTAGGGAGAATATACGGCCTGCCCCCCTGCCAGCCACTTCAACTGGGACTGGTCAATTTGATTTGCTTAAATATTGAAAAGGCATCCAGTCTTATCTGCCCTTATTTCTGACTCGAAACTTCTGGGATTTTACCCAGCAGCCTGTGGACTTGCTCCAGCCTCCTCTCTGTGGGCTCTGACCTTCAGGCGTGTCCGATGGTCCCTGCCCAGTGCCAGCATCCTAGGCTGCCATTTTCTGCTTGCTGTCATTGAGCCTCAACTGCCTTTTCTAAGTTAGCAGATGCCCAGAAGCCGAAAGCACTTCACTTTGGACTCGCTTCTCTGGATTCCCTCTTCCAATTCCTAGCCAAGTCCTTGCTGTTTTGGGAGAGTTCCAAAAGTCTTTCAACACTTCAAAACTTATTTTGGACGTTTCTGGTTATCCTCACTGGTAGACTACCCAGCTCACCTGCAGCAGAAGTCTAACTGTGAGTGATTATTTATAATTCAGTTTGTATAATTTGGGAGGTGAATGTGATGCAAGGATGTTATATGCGTATATGAAGATGTCAAAGTGAAATTCATTGTTTTGTGAATTAGTAAATACTATAGAAAAGAAGCATCTTTAAAAATGATATAATTACTCATAAATCATATGTATTTTTATATCTCTTGATTGCTCTGTGTTTATATATAACTACAGTTCTATCCCTTCGTTTTCATTTCAATATAATATTCCACTATATCATGTTCACTTATCATCCAAGTATATAGGGCATATCTCTAGCTGCAATTTTTGTGTTATTGAGTTATTCCACTGTATTAATTTCTATTTACTCTAGCCATGGGTAAGAATTTATACTTCTCCACATCATCACTAACAAGTGAGCTTCACCAGTTTGTGCCAGTCTAGCCACGTATACCCACGTATACCTGTGCTTTAGAAGTTTTCACATTTCTGACCTATGATGAGCATTGTCATATACTTAAGTAAGTCCTTCTTTCTTCTTTTCAAGACAGGATTTCTCTGTGTATCCCTGGCTATTCTGGAACTCGCTCTGTAGACCAGGCTGGTCTCAAACTCAGAGATCTGCCTGCTTCTTGTGTCCAGGAATTAAAGAATGCATCATTATACCCAGCCTGAATTTCTTTGGAGGAACCCATATACTAATTTCTATAGTTTACATTGATTTATGTTCCCACCAACAACATGCAGTTACCCCCTCCACCCCAAGTCTTTGCTAGCATTTGTTGGATTTTTAATTGTTTTCTTGGGGGCAGCCATTCTGAATCTCACTGTAGGTATTTTTCTTTTTAAAAGTTGTTTTATTTGTTATTATTGTATGCATAAGGTGTGTGTGTGTGTGTGTGTGTGTGTGTGTGTGCATGTGGAGGTCAGAAGACAACTTCCATGAGTCTATTCTTTCTCTCCACGGTGGATCTGGAGATCAAGTTCAGGTGGTCCGGCTAGTGTGGCAATTGCTTTTTATCTTGTAACCATCTTGCTGGACCTTGATGTACTTTGATCTGCATTTCCCTGGTGGTCGAAGATACTGAACATTTTTTTCATATGGTTATTGTCCATTTTTATCTCTTCTTATCTATAAAAGGAACCTAGGTCAGGATATAACAGAAAACATACACCCACGTTTATTCTAGCATCATTCACTATAGCAAAATTCATCACAGAAAAATCAGACTGGTGTCTGCCCATCAACAGATGAATGGAGAGAGGAAACACAGCACAGATACACAATGGAGTGTTGTTAAACCACAAAGAAGAAAAAGCGCATGCGCAGGAAAATGAATGGAACCAGACAACACCATATTAAATCAAATTGCACACACACACACACACACACACACACACACACACACACACACACACACACCCCTCATGCTTTCTCTCCTATGTGGAACCCAAAGCACATGACAACATGAAAGCTTAGAAAGCACTGTCAGGTGCTGTTTTATGGAAGGGGATGGTGTCAGGGAGGGGAAGAGACTAGGGTGTGGGTTCTGTGAGGAAGTATAGCTATTCAGTTGTTTCTGCATCATTTATAAATAAATCCTCTCTGACTGACAGTGTCATCTCCCATTGTTTCCCCAGGGCCTTGTGCTGTGTGTGTGTGTGTGTGTGTGTGTGTGTGTGTGTGTCTGTATCAGTCATCGTTCTCATTTTGTGACAGAATATCTGACAAAGCGACCTAAGGAAAGAGGGGTGTGTTTGTTTGGCAGAGTTTGAGGGTGCAGTCCACCAGGAGGGGACGGTGACGGCAGGTATGGGGGACGGAGACGGCAGGTATGGGGACAGCTGATTACATTGTCTCCATAGGCAAAAACAGACAATGCTGGTGCTGAGCTCATTTCCTCCATTTCATTTAGTCCCACACCCTCACCACGCATAGAACCACATTCAGGGGGGATTATCCTCTCTCTCAACGCCCTCTCAGACACCTCAGAGCTTTGTTTCTTAGGTGATTCTGAATTCAGGCAAGTTGCCAGTGAAGGTTAACCATCCCACTGTTCTGAGAACCACATCACATTGTGCTCTCCCTGAGACACCTGCTGAGGCCGGCTCACCTATCCTCAGAGCCAGTGCGGGCTCTCCACTCTCTGGACATCCACATACCTTTCGGTCCTGGTTTTCTCACTTCCACTAAAATGATCAAAGAGAAATGGAAACCCAAATCAAGAGATTTGGTTTATTGGCTTTGTATTGAGCTGCACTTAACAATATTGAGGTTCTTTTGTGAATCCTTTTAACATTGATTGTGTGTGTGTGTGTTCACGTGTGTGTGCTATGGAGAGCATTTGGAGGTTGGAGGACACTTCACAGGTGTCCACCTGGGGATCAAATCCAGGTCATCAGGTTTGGCAGCAAGCACCTTTACCTACTAAGTCATTTCATTGACCCTATAATATTGATTTTAAATACTTGAATATTTCTCTACTAGATGGATTTTCTTTGCTGTGTTTTCCCTGTAGAATCTTGCACATCTCTGGTTAATTTACTCTGGAGTTTTCCTGTTGTATCATTGTACTGCTTCCACCTCTCTTGACGTTTTATTTGACTCTAATGGACGACATCCATCAGTTTCCTAAAGCCAAACCAATCTTGGATTCCTAACTCAATCGCTGAACTTGGATCTCCCTGTTTCTGCTAGCCTGACTGGCCAGCAAGCCCCTGGGACCTGCCTGTCTCCTGCCCTCCGGCATTAGGATCATAGGTGGGTGTGCTTTACGTGGGTATATGGGCATCCAAACTCGGGTCCGAGTGCTTACATACTAAGTACTTTACCTACTGACACAAAGGCCATTTCCCCAGTCCCTTCTTTTTATTATTTCTTAGAAATTCACTGGGTCTAAATTTTCTAGCCAGTGAGTGCATTATTCATAATAAATTTGAACTTTTCTTTTACTTGGCATTTATTTTATACCAAATTTTTAATTAAAAATTCCATTTATTTTACAATTATTTCCCTTATTTTGCGTGTACATGTGTGTGCATCATGAACATGTATGGAGGTCAGAGGACAATTTGCGGGAATCAGTTCTTTCCTGGGATGGAACTCAGGATGTCAGCCTTGCCAGCCAGTGTCTTCACCCACTGAGCCATCACCGAGGCTCCCAAATTTATTCTCGTGCCTTAAGTTTTTGTTTCTTCTGGGATAGTTTTTGTCCATGAAACCTCTTCTTCCAGCTTGGAACAGTTTGCTTCTCTTCAGAGAAAATTGGACCCGCATGGCAAGAGGAACTAATGACCAGGTTAATCCTACCTTGAGCTCCAAAAGTGTCCTGAATGTTCACCTGGGTCTGTTCAATGACTGGAGAACCTACATCTTCATTTAAATCACACATTTCACATTACATGTGCTGCAGCAAAAATTCAACACTCTTTTTTTTTTTTTTTTTTTTTTTTGTGGTGGGGCACCAGCCCTGTGTGCTGCCCCACCGTTTGATCTGGGCATTCCTGTTGATTCCATCACAGACGCAGAATTTCACACACTGCTTATGGGAAGTGACATCGTTCAGATGCTGGGTGACTTTGCAAACGTGCATACCCTTGATGGCCTAGGCAGCTTGTTGGATGTTCTTAAAGTGAGCATGGAAATTGGAATCTCTTGATCTGTTGGTTTTGTGGGGATTTCTGTGTCAAGAGAGATGCAAACCGTTCTCACACGTTATCTAAGGAAGAGGAAGAGGAAGAGAGCATGTCTTCATCCTTTTCATACACAGCATCTATATTGATCTTCTCTTTATGTTAGTCATGTGTGCTGCTGTGTGTCTTTTCTTCCTTTACCTCACTAGATGTTTATCAATTTTACTATGTTTTTGTTTAAAGCATGCACAGACACATATTTTCTAACTTTCTCTCATGTGCTTCTTGTCCAGTAGCTTTCCATGAACAGTAATAACAAGTGAGCAAATGTGACAGGCACAGAGTTCTCCCTTGAGAAGCTCTCTTCCTCTCTGTGTGAACAGGGCTCGCATGCTGACAGGCTCTCAAGGAGAAACTATCTGGGACCAGAGAGGACATCATAGATCTTCCAACACAAGCAATCACATCTTCTCGGATAGTAGGGTTTAGTTGTTTTTGTAAAAATTGTTGCAGAGGGAGACACCCCATAATGATTCCAACTTGATTTGGGATTATAGATTCCCCACAAATGCCATCATTCATAACAAAAAAATCAACAAGAAAAAGGCCAATAGAAAGTCAATGCAGGTCTCTGGCACTGTAGATCTCGGAAGTGTTTGTATTTTTTTTTAAATTATGCATATGAGTGCTTGCCCAAATGTGTGTATGCATATCACATGCATGCTTGGTTCCCTCAGAGGCCAGAAGAGGGAGTTGGATCCCCTGAAACTGGAGTTATAGATAATTATAAACCACCACGTGTGTAGTGGGAACTAAACTCAGGTCCTCTGAAAGAGCAACAAATTCTCTTAACCATTGAGCCATCTCTCCAACAACTCAACTGTATTCTTTCAGTTGAAGTATTTGCAACGTTCAAGTGGGGTAGCTTGCAACAGAGTTTAGTGCAGAGTTCCGAGGTTATGTCTTCAGTACTGAAGCTCATGGTGTCTAGTGTAGCCTCTGTATTACTTCCAAAGTAGACTAGTACCAACGGGAACAGCCATGGCTGCTAGATATGCTGAAGGGTCCAGGAATACAGAAATATAAAATTGTAAACCTAGGAAAAATAATAATAAAAGCTGACAGTCATCAGCTCTAAATGTTAACTTCTAACTATGGATCTCTGCTTACAGCCAGCTTCTCTGTCAGCAGCCAGGGATTGACTTTCAACCCCCTTGCCCCTTATAGCCAACAACTGCCTGGACCAAAGTTAACTTTTAATAGATGTTTCTACTTGACTTTCAGCATGCATCCCATGCCTGATGTTTCTATGCAGCTTCTAGCATGTATCCCATGCCTGATATTTCTATGTGACTCCTAGCATGTACCTCATGCCTGATGCTTTCCCCTTTTACTATAAAAAGGAAGCCAGAACCTGCCTCCTTTGCCACAGCCTCAGAATCCCGAACATTAGCTGTGGTCTTAGCTAGCTGATAAACTTTTGTGCTCCATGGTGATTTTTTCCTTTTTTTTTTTTTTTTGGTTGTTTTGTTTTTGTTTTGTTTTTTTCTGGAATGAAGTTTGCTTCTGGTTTAATAGACTTTGGTGGTCTGCCCCCATTATTGCATGACCCTGGACCCAACAATGCCACTATGCAAATGACACACTACCCAATTAACAGTACTCCCTTTGACTCTGGTAATTGTTAGAGGATAAGCAGACAAGGATAGTATGATGTATACTTGGATTTTAGTTCCTAATATTAGGAGTGACCGGAAGCAGGTGGGTGAAGCTGGGTGGGATCAATATTAGATAAACTTTGAAAAAAGTCAAGGAGAAGAGAATAACTGGAAAGTTGAGATACTGTTAGTATCCACAGATTTTAGAGAGTACTAAAGCTGTGGAAAGTTATTGTGGTGGTTTGAATAGGTATGGCCCCCATAGACACTTGTGTTTGAATGCTTGGCCAAGGGAATGGCACTATTAGGAGGTGTGGCCTTGTTGGAGTAGGTGTGGCTTTGTTGGAGAAAGTGTGTCATTGTGGAGGTGGGCTTTGAGGTCTCATATATGTTCAAGCCATGCCCATCGGGGCATACTCCTTCTCTTGCCTGTGGATCAAGATGTAGAACTCTTAGCTCCTTCTCCAGCACCATGTCTGCCTGCATGCCACCACGTCCAACTGTGATAATAATGGACTAAATGGCTGAAACTATAAGCCACCCTCAATTAAATGCTTCCCTTTATAAGAGTTGCCATGGCCATGATAGCTCTTCACAGCAATAGAAACCCTAACTAAGACCGTTATTATGATCAAGTATAAAGAAGAGGGCATAAGAAAGGTAGCAAAAGGAAAATAAATAGGAAAGAGAAGGAACGTATATGAGGTGGGCATTGAAAAAAACTAGTAAGAGTTGTCTAATCAGATCCTGTGTGGAGAAAGATACAGAGCAATCCTAAAACTGAGCAAGATTCAAACCAAAGAAAAACCATTATGAAGTAGATATGTAAGAGTGGAACTAAAAAAATTGGAAACAGACTTCCACCATGAGTTGGGCTGCAGCCATGGCAGCTGAGCTGGTTTGGTGGGAGAACAGCAGTAGCTGCAGGATGAGTTCAGTTGATGAAAAGCTGCAGACAGTGGAGGAGGTGACAGATAATAGCCCTGGGGTGGAGCTTGGGTCACCTGGACCCCAGGGAATGAGCAAGTGGCAGAGGATGAAATTGTGATTTGCCCTCTGATTTCAGACAACTCATGCCTAAATCATCTTTAGCAAAGCACTTGGAGTTGTATAGAACTGGGCTATACACAAGAAGAGGATGAAATGTGCCATACTGGTTTTCTCTACCAGAATGCAAAGACTCCTTTGATTGGATAAGGAGTCACAATCCCAGATAAATAAGTAAGCTAGAACTCTAATCAGAAAACATGGTGATTCTTTTTGTTGTTTTTTTTTTTTTGAAACAGGGTTTCTCTGTGCAGCTTTGGCGCCTTTCCTGGGATTCACTCTGTAGCCCAGGCTGGCCTCAAACTCACAGAGATCCGCCTGCCTCTGCCTCCCAAGTGCTGGGATTAAAAGTGTGCACCACCAGCCCCCATGGGACTGGACTAGGCCCTATGGACACCCAGGCAGGGAGATCGGCATCTGTCCCTGGTGCAGGGGCAGGCTTCTGGGAATCTCGTGCCTGTGGTGTGACGCCTTACACATCCCTGGTGCAGTGGGAAGGGGCTTGGACCCGCCTAGGCTCAGTGTGCTGGGCTCTGCTGACTCCCCATGGGAGACCTTGATTTGGGGGATGTAGGGATGCAGGGTGGCTTGGGAGAGAGGGCTGGGAGTGGGAAGAGGGAGGAGGTGGGGATCTGTGGGTGGTATGTGAAGTGAGTAGAAAATTTCTTAATAAAGAAAAATGAAAAAAAAAAAGAAAACTGAAAAAAAGAAACTGACAACACTTTGAATAGAAATGTAGGGCAGATTAAAAAAAGTGACTGTCCTTCATTAAATAAGAATCTATTTCACAGATTAAAAAAAAAAGTGTGTGCCACCACTGCCTGGCTATATGGTGATTCTTATAATCAAATAATTGAGTAATGTATTCCTCAGTGCCTCTTGAAGTTCCTCTGAATCATGAATGGTCTGTTTGTGACCTCACCCAAGCAGATCATCATGCCATTGGTGATTTTGTTGCTGAAGGGATAAAGAAAAAGTGGTCTGGTTCTCAAGTCATTGAAAATGACAGTGATCTTTGTAGACTTGACTGATAAAGTCAGTCAAGGCAATCTGAAAACATCCAAAATCTCGCGAGGAAATCCTGGCAGAAGTGAGAGATTATAAAAGAAGACACCAGGCCTAAAGTACAAAGAGTGTTCACATAGCCAAGAAATCACAGACTGACGTAATCTGGGATGTGGTGAAAGTACACAGGGAAGAACTCAGTAGGCCTGGGCAAGAAGGAGCAGGAAAAAGCAGACGATGGTACTGAAAAGTATCAAGGAAGGCAATCGGCCTCAGTAGATTCATGACAGCCCCACGCAAAGTATTTGGATGTTGAAAATTCATGGCATTGAGGAGTTTGGAGTAGAAGCTCATATAAATGAAAATGATGTAAGGATAAAAACCCAGTCAAGATGAAGGAAAGAGAAGACTGGGAAAAGACACCATACTCATAAAAGAAGAAAGCAAAAATATAAATGAAATGTTTGTGGATGCATTCATTGTGAATGCTTGTGGCAGTGTAATGATATGATGGTATTAATTATAATCTTTACATAGGAGAATGTGGCTATTATGATCATGTAATGCTCATTGTTTTTAATAAATACTTACAGCCCAAACCATGAGTTACAATTATATCCTACAATTTGTTTTTCTTATATTTTAGTAGTTGCTACTTATTACTTAAAAAAAGTTAAATGTAAAATTAAAAAATTACTAACAAATTAGCTGTAATAAAAAAGGGCAAAGCTGGGCTGGGGGTATGGTTCATTGGTAGAGTGTGTATGTGTGAGGATCTGAATTTGGTCTAGCACTCAGCTAAGAGCACACACACACACACACACACACACACACACACACACACACACAGCAGCACACACACCTCCAGTCCCAGCACTCTGGAGGCAAAGGGAATCCTTGGGACTTGCTGGTCAGTCCATCTAGTCAAATTGCTGAGCTCTGGGTTCATTGAGAGACCTTGTCTCAAAAAAAGGTGATTAAATTGATACCTGATCAACTTCTGACTGATATGTCCACAGGTGTACCACCCCCATCTCTCTCTCACACGTACACACAGGCAGTATATAATAAAAGCACATTAGATTAAAAAAAATATATCCCAGCTGGGCATGGTGGCACACACTTTTTTTTTTTTTTTTTTTTTTTTTTGGTTTTTCGAGACAGGGTTTCTCTGTGTAGCTTTGCGCCTTTCCTGGGACTCACTTGGTAGCCCAGGCTGGCCTCGAACTCACAGAAATCCGCCTGCCTCTGCCTCCCGAGTGCTGGGATTAAAGGCGTGCGCCACCACCGCCCGGCGGCACACATTTTTAATTCCAGCATTTGGGAGGTAGAGGCAGGTGGATCTCCTGAGTTTGAGCCAGCCTGGCCTGTAGAGCAAGCTCTAAGACAGCCAGACTACACAGAGAAACCCTGTCTTGAAAAACAAAAAAAAAAAAAAAAGAAAAGAAAAGAAAAGAAAACAAAACAAAATCCCCACAGGCCACTCCTGGCAGGGAACCAGGTAGGCTGACTGCAGATCTTTACCTCTCCTTCTGTTCCTTCAGACCTGGTCCCCAGTCTCACCCCCAGTTCTGCAACAGAACACCCACTTTAATCTTTGCTGCCCTCTGTCCCCATCTCTCATGGATCCCACAGATCTTCCCCTCCTAACTTCCCTCCTCACAACTCAATGCTTTATACTGACCCATAAACCTAGCAGGCACCCCCTACCCCCTGCTAACCCAAAGGCCACTCCTGTCAGGGGAGCAGGTAGGCTGGCCATAGATCTTCCCCTCTCCTGTTCCTCTAATTACAATCCCCAGTCTCACCCCTAGCTCTATACAGACCTTCTGGGGTAACCTCTGTTCACTGTTTCCCCCCATCCCAAGGTCACTAAATAAGCAGATCCTGGCTGAACAGGATTTTGCTTTCCTACCTTCTGTGGATCCCTTCAGACCCCTAGCCTATCCCCAATACTAAGTGTCAGTTCCCAATACCCAGAAACACATTTTACTGGAACCCCCAGTGGTCACACTTATCAGGTTCACAAGACAATTCCCTACCAGGCAACACACAGCTACCACACTCTTCTAAAATCCAGACAGGAAACAGATTGATA
The DNA here is from genome assembly GCF_949786415.1 of Peromyscus eremicus. NCBI lineage: Eukaryota > Metazoa > Chordata > Mammalia > Rodentia > Cricetidae > Peromyscus > Peromyscus eremicus. Next base: position 21,402,216 of record NC_081430.1, on the reverse strand, counting down.
AGTGTGATGTCATTTAATTTTACATTTCTGTAACATGATTGATTGCATATTTTGCTATCTTTTTTTGTGAATTTAGTTGTATTGCCTAATTTTCTAGAGCTGTTTGTCTGCTTTTTTGAGTTGTAGATGCTTTGTATTTAGATATTCGTCTTTCCTTAAGTTCTCTCTAAACAGTTGTATTTTTATGGCCATAACAGATTTTTAATGAGTACAATTTACTAATTTCAAAGCAATCCCAGTTAGCCTTTCTTTTCCTTTGGGGTTAATACTTTTACGTGTCTTTATTGTTGCCTGCAATGGAGACATTTCTTGTAATGATTGATCTAGAGATTTAGAGACAGCCAATTGATGACTGGAACTGTTAGAAAGGCAAAGCCATAGTTCTCTTCTGATGCACAGAACTCCCACATCTGTTATTGTTCCTACTGTATATCCACTATTTACACAGCGTTGACATTGTGTTAGGGTGATAGGCACCCAGAGATGCTAGAGTTTGTGAGATGCTACATACAGGTACTATGCTTTTTATCTAGGGGTTTCGAGTATCTGAGAACTTGGGTATCTTGGTTCCAATCCTTCCACTGCTACTCAGGGATGACTGTCTTACAAAGTAATAGTGAAGCCGTCTTTATGTTTTGTTTTCCAATTGAGTCACTGGCAAGCATTCTGCCCATCACTCTGCGGTGCCATCTGTCTTGAAAATCAAGTATAGATGCTCCTAGAGGGGAGTATGATGGTGCTGTCTCAATAGGCCCATTGTAAATTGAAAATACATTCAGTATGACCTACCAAACAAATGCAAGCCAGCAGCACAGTACATAGTAGAGTGTTTCCCTCATGTGGCCCAGGAGCTGTGGTTGCTTGTTGTTCAGAAAAAGCCTTGTTCTTCAAATCCCTAGGCCAGGAAAACATCAAAATTCAAAGCTAACATTCTTTTGAATGTTGTAAGAGTTGATCTTGATTGTCAAATTGATGGGATTTAGAATCACCATGGAAACAGATCTCTGGGAGTGTATGTGGGGTACCTAGATTGGGTTAGTTGAGGTGGGAAGAGCTGCTCTAAATGTGGGTAGTAGTGTTCTATGGACTGGGGCCTTGGTCTGAAAGAAAGGAGCCAAACACTGTATCACCACTTTCTGCTTTTTGACTGTGGATATAATGTGACTCCTGGCTCCCTGACTTCTTTGCCACAGTAGCCTGTACCCTCAAACTGTGAGCCATGATAAAAATCCCTCTCCCTTGGGATGTTTTTGTCACAGCAATGAGACAAGTAACTAACATGAGTGAGCAATGTCTTCCTATTGCCAGAAAGCCCCCAGCCCCAAGCTGAGCAATTATAATCTTGGAGAACATCTGTATGCACAGGTGCATTGTCTGTTACAAGCTTACTATTCTTCTGCTTTGATCTTGTCAATATGTGGGGCAACAAATATTCCACAACACTTCATATCAATAGAGCATTGACTAAGACACTTATCATAGTCTTCCTCCTCAAATTTGTCTCAGATTTGTTTGGCCCTTTGTATTTCCATATGGTTTTGAAATTGATGTGTCCTGTAAGTTTTCTCACACACACACACACACACATACACACACACACACACACACACTTCATACATACATACATACACATGTGTATCATATTTGTATTTATCAGAAAATACCACCCTAATTATATATTGAGTTTTGCTACCCAGCATAGCAATCTTGCTGTGGTGGTTTGAATAGGAATGGCCCCCATAGCCTAAGATATTTGAATGCTTGGTCATAAGTGAGTGGCGCTACTTGACATGGATTAGGAGGTGCGGCCTTCTTGGAGGAAGTGTGTCACTGGGGGTGGGTTTTGGGCTTTCTAATGTTCAGGTGAGGCCCAGTGTCTCTCTCTCTTCCTCCTGCCTGCTGATCTGGATATACAACTCTCAGCTACCTCTCTAGCACCATGTCTGCCTGTGTGCTGCCATGCTTCCTGCCATGACGATAATGGACTAAACCTCTGAACTATAAGCCAGCCCCAATTAAATGTTTTCCTTTATAAGAGTTGACATGGTCATGGTGTCTCTTCACTGTAGCTACAATTTTCTTTGGGCTGCCAACCAGCTCCCAAAGACACGGAGACTTATTATTAATTGTGAATGCTCAGCCTTAGCTTAGGCTTGTCCCACTAGCTCTTTTAACTTAATTTAACCTGTTTCTATTCACATACGTTTTGCCTCGGGGCCTTTTGCCTTTCATTCTGTATGTCCTACTTTCTTGCTTCCTCTGTGTCTGTCTGCTGGCCCTTGGCATCCCTCTGGTGTCTCTTTTTCTTTCTTCCCCCAAGCCTAAATTCCTCCTCCTACTTATTTTCCCTGCCCGAAAGTCCTGTCTATACCTCCTTTCTTGCTATTGGCTATTCGTCTTTTTGTTAGACCAATCAGGTGCCTTAGGCAGGCAAGGTAAAACAGCAACACATCTTTACATAGTTAAACAAATATTCCACAACACTTCATAGCAATAGAGCATTGACTAAGACACTTACCATACATAGTCTTCCTCCTCAAATTTGTCTTGGATTTGTTTGGCCCTTTGTATTTCCATATGGTTTTGAAGTTGGTGTGTCCTGTAAGTTTTCACACACACACACACACACACACACACTCACACACACACACACACACACTTCATACATACATTTTTTTTTCAGACAAGGTTTCACTATGTAGCCTTGACTAGCTTGGAACTTGCTGTGTAGACCAGGATGGCCTCAGGCTCACAGAGATCTATTTGTCTCTGTTTCCCAAATGCTGGGATTAAAAAGGTGTGTACCACCATTCCTGTCTCATCATACACATATTTTGACTGAGACATTATTGAATGTCCAGATAATCTGGATATATTGGAGATATTATGCTATTTAGCATATTACACATTTATACTACATAGTACATTTAGACTTGAGAATTCTGATCCACAAACATGGCAGATATCATTATTAAGGTTTTAATTTCTCTAATTGTTGGTGGTAGAAATGTAGTTGACTTTTGCATATTAGCCTTGAATCCATCAATTCTGAGCAATTTACAAATGTACAATTCTGCTAGTTCACAGATAATTTTGGGCTGTTCGAATTTATACAACCTATAGATAGATACTCTTGGATTTAGCATGAACACATTCATGGTATCTGAATAATGGCATTTATTTCTTCACATGTGTGTTTTTTCATTTTGCTTTACAACTTAGAATTTCCTTGTACAGTGGTGTGTGGGGGAAGGGTAGCAAGCACTTCTGGTTTGTTTCCTATGTTCCAACACTTCACTATTCAATATAATATTTAATGTCAGAACTGCCAAGATTTGCTTTCATCTAATTTAGAAAATTCTCTTCTATTCCTGTTTTTCTTTGATACAAGGTCTCACTTTGTAGCTCTTGTTGACTTGGAACTTACTATATGGGGCAGGCTGGCCTTGAACTCTCAATGATCCTCTTGGCTCTGCTTCCCAAGTGCTGGGATTCCATGTGTGAGCATCCACACCCAGCTCCGTTCTTCTTGAGCTCAGAGCTTTTGTTTGTTTGTTTGCAGGGTAGAATCTTGAGTGTTGAAGGTGATTATCCTGTGCTTTCTGTGTCTTGTGAGATCATTTCTTATTCCCCCTTTATTCTACAAATGTGTTGAATTCCTCACAGGACTTAGTTATTTCTTAGTTTTTCCTTACTGTAAAAAGACCATGTTTTTATGTGATTTTTATGGAGCTAATCTTTTGTACATTTATTTGTTCAATATGTATGTGTATGTGTGCATATGCATGTACCCTAGTGAACACGGAGATCAGAGGACAACTTCTGGGAGTCAGTTTCCTGGGCGCCAAGGATTGAATTCTGGTTTTGGCAGCAGGGGTCCTAATCTACAGCACCATCTCACCAGCCCAGCATTTTCTTAATAATTTGTCACAATATGGTAGTTTGAAAGAAAATCCCCCCCCCCCCGCCCCCCGGGAGTGGCAGTATTAGGAGGTGTGGCTTTGTTAGAGTAGGTATGACCTTGTTGGAGGAAGTGTGTCACTGTGGGGGTGGGCTTTGAGGTCTCCCATGTTCAAGCTATGCCCAGTGACACAGTTCACTTCCTCTTGCCTTTGGATCAAGATATAGCACTCTCAGCAGGGCGGTGGTAGCGCATGCCTTTAATCCCAGCACTCGGGAGGCAGAGGCAGGTGGATCTCTGTGAGTTCCAGGCCAGCCTGGGCTACAGAGTGAGTTTCAGGAAAGGTGCAAAGCTACACAGAGAAACCTGTCTCAAAAAAGCAAACAAACAACAACAATAACAACAACAACAAAAGATATAGCACTGTCAGCTCTTTCTCTAACACCATGTCTGTCTGCAGGCTGCCATGTCTTGCCATGATGATAGTGGACTGAACCTCTGCACTGTAAGCCAGCCCCAATTAAATGTTTTCCTTTGTAAGAGTTGCCATGGTCATGGTGTCTCTCAACAGCAGCTGAAACCCTAAGACACATAGGGTTCAAGTACTCATTCTGAGGACTTTTCACAAGCCTATGCATTTGGCATCAGCATTTAAGAATTAAAAATCTAATTTAATTAAGACATTTTTCATACCAGTATGTACTGTACATTGGCGTGTCCTCCTCTCCCTCTCCCCAGCCTTTCTCATTTGCCCCTGTGCTGGGCAGTTTCACCTCCACTTATACTTCATGTGTGTGTACACACAGGATTGTGGAACTGCACAAAACCTAGGAATCACAAATAAGAGAGGCACACCCTTGGGCTGGAGAGATGACTCAAAGGTTAAGAACACTGGCTGTTCTTCCAGAGGTCCTGAGTTCAATTCCCAGCAACCACATGGTGGCTCACAGCCATCTGTAATGAGATCTGGTGCCCTCTTCTGACCTGCAGGCATACATGTAGGCAGAACACTGTATACATAATAAAATAAATCTTTAAAAAAAAAAAAAGAGAGGCACACCCAAGATTTTCTGAGACTGGTTTACTTAACTAAATATGATTATTCCCAGCTGCATCCATCTTTCTGAAAATGAATCACTTCATTCTTCTTTTTATTCCTTATTTATTTATTGTGTGTGTGCATGCACCGAATGTAAGTGTGCAGGACAGAGGACAATTTACAGGAGTTGGTTCTCTCCTTCTATCATATTGGGACCAGGGGATCAAATCCAGGTCGTAAGGCTTGGTGGCAAATGTTTTATTTGTTGAGACATCTTGCCAACCCCAGATTCATTCTTCTTTATGGATGAAAAAAATTCCACTGGGAATGTATCACACATTTTCTTTATCCGTTTTTTTTTTTTTTTTTTTTTTGGACACACAGGTTGGTTCAATAACTTAGTGATTGTGAGTGGTGCTACAGTAACATTGGTGGCTAAGACTCTCTGGGGGAGTTGACCCAGAGTCCTTTGTGCGAATACCCAGGAGAGTTACAGCTAGATCACATGGTAAATCTACTTCGAGTTTTTGAATTCATGTTGGTTTCTGGACTGGCCGGACTGCATTCCCTCCAGCAGTGTCTAGGAGTTCATTTGGTCCACAACTCTTTGTCAATAAAAGCCAGCATTTGCTGTTACTTGATTTCTTTGTGACTGACATTCGAATTGGGGTAAGACAGGATCGCGAAGTAGATTTGATTTGCATTTGCATGGTGGCTAGCGAAACTGTGCATTTAAAAATATGCTTATTGGCCATTTGTAGTGTGCCTTTTGACAACTGTCTGTTCAGCCTGGCCTGGCTTGTGTCTTGAAGAGATGCCCTTACATTTTCCTTAAGGTCTCCTATTGAAGTCTGATACATTCGGAATGAGTTTTCAGTCATGGTGAGAGACAGGCATGCTCTGGCTTCGTGTTCCTACATGTGAGTATCCGAGTTTGCCAGCACTATCTGTAGAAGATGGTGTCTTTTCTCTCTCGTGTATTTTGGGGACCTTTGTGAAAAACATCAAGTGCCCGTTGCTCTGGTTTTCTATCTGGATCTCCTATCTGCTCCATTGGTCTGTATCCCTCATATCCTATCCAAGGTTAGGGAAAAGAAAAAAGGCAAGAAGGGAGTCCGATATCTCAGGAAAAGACCACAAGGAATTTACAACTTGATTTTGAACAATTGGTAATCCTGTATTATCATAGACACATTGAATCTGTGACAAAACAAAACAAAAAAAAAGCCCCTTTTCATGATCACTGGCAAATAAGGGAAAGTCCTGAATTTGTGAGAATTGGATTGACACGCATTTCTGTAGAAGGCTAGGTGCTGAATACCTTTAGCTTTCTGAGTCAGTCCTTTAACAACATCCCCCTGTAGCTGTTGTGCCAAGACAGCCTGGACAATGCGTAAACAGATGGGTGTGGTTGTGTGCCAATAAAACTTTATTTACAAAACCAGGTGTTGAATTGGATTTGGCTCACAGGCTCTGGTTTGCTGATGTCTGGTGTAGGAGACAGAAGAGATTCTTGGGAAGATTCGTTTCTGTAGTAACTTGAAAACAGACAAGCAGGGATGCTTTTTATTTTCCCACACGAGTGTTTTACAAGTGAGCTTGGCTTCTCGCTGCCTTGGGTGGGTCAGTTGATTGATTTTGCAGAGGTTATTTGTCTCTTCTGTAAGTTTTTATTTTTTTATCTCAAGGATGGCATCTTTGAGGCATTTAGACTGTATGGAGGAGAGTCTCAGGGTCGTCTCTAGGAATAACTTATTCTTTTATGGACTGCTTTAAAAAGGTCATAGGCAAATTTGTTGAAGTCATTCCATTAACTGCACCAGTTGTTTTCAGTATACAAACTCTTTCCCATGCTGCACATTTCTGATAATAAGGTAACCCATCAGATGCTACTAACTATTGGTGTAACTTAGTAATAGGTCGGATATTTTAAGATCTGATTTCTAGGTTTAGATGAACACAGCTGAGATCTGAAAAGGTATCCTTTTTTTGTTTTTTGTCAAGACAGGGTTTCTCTGTGTAGTTTGGTGCTTGTCCTGGATCTCACTCTCTAGACCAGGTTGGCCTCGAACTCACAGAGATCTGCCTGGCTCTGCCTCCCGAGTGCTGGGATTAAAGGCATGTGCCACCACCACCTGGCTTCTGGAAAGGTATTCTTGAAGCATATTTTTAGAAAGTAAATATGTATGTTTTTTGGTGAGGTGCAATCTCGATGTTTTACCTAGAAATGTCCGCTGGGCTCAAGCAATCTTCTTGCCTCACTCTCCTGGGAAACCGGAACTACAAGTGTGCACCAGTGCCTAGGTCTAAGGAAACAGACTAAAATTTAGAGTAGAAGAGAAACATAGAAAAGGAACATGCTTTTAGAATGAGAGCCAGGAACGAGCATGGGCAGAGGAGGCCTTGACTTGCCTCCGAGACCTACCACCCCTTCCGAGCCGTGAACCCTCCTACGCTCTCTTTTGGGTCAAGCTAGTCAGGACGTGTATGTGCCATCCGCAGCGGACTTTGCACTGGGGTTGGGATTCGAAGGGTAGTGGCTGTGAACTAGGAAGCCTCATGTCAGGGTGGGCCTGGGAGCTGGCAAAGGGAAGGAAGGGCCTGAGGTACAGACAGATTTGTCCTGGGAATATGAGGACTTCGTTATTGTTGGAAACTGAAGTGGGTAGGAATAAAGGTAGAAGAGGCTGTTCTCATGGGCCAAGTCCAATGCCTCACACGCCCTTCCGGTGCTTGGAGTCCATCCCGTAGACTGTAGGGAACCATTGCAGAATCCTAACCAAGGAAGTAAGACAAGCGGATTGGTGGGCTAGAGAGTGGTTCTACAGGAGGCAGGGAGCGCCGGAATGGGGCAGGAACTTCAATGATAGGTTGGTGGCTGTTGCTGTGATGAAAAATGATGACATCCCGAGACAGGACACTGATGGGAGAATGGAATAAAGAATAAAACAGAGAAGGAGGGAGAGTTACCTGGGATAATAGTGATTGACAGTAAGAGAAGAGGGAGGATCTGGGATGACCCAGGTTTCTGGGCTGGACAGATGTGTGGACAAAGATGGTAATTATAAAGACATAAAACTATTATTATTATTATTATTATTATTATTATTATTTGTTTTTCGAGACAGGGTTTCTCTGTGTAGCTTTGGCGAGTTTCCCGGAACTCTCTCTGTAGACCAGGCTGGCCTCAAACTCACAGAGCTCTGCCTACCTCTGCCTCCCACGGGCTGGGATTAAAGGAGTGCATCAAGAGAGTTATATAGTAGGTAAGGGGATGTGGGTGGAGAGACCTTGTTTGGAGGAGGGGCAAGGGGAAGGAGCTTGAGTTGGACCAGGCTGAGATTCAGGTGTGTGGGGTTATATGTAGTTGGATCGAACAGGAGACAGTTGGGTGAGTAGATGTCGAAAACACTTAGCAAGAGTTTGCATGGGCCTGACCATGGGGACAAAGACATTTAGGATTGTGTTTTGAAGGTGCATAAAAAGAGGAAAGAGGAAAAAAAGTAGAAATATGCTTGGCTAGTGAAAAGGTGAAATAATTCTGTGGAGTGGGTGGGTCACCAGCACAGGGAAGTGTTTAAGGGCTGTAAGGAAAACTCCCACTAAAATGGGTAATTACTGGTCACAACCGGTTTCGGGTGGCTATGTGAAGAACCCCTATACTGCAGAGGGGCAGAGGAGGACCTCACACCTTTAGGCGGCACTTCATTTGCACTTTCAGGGATGAGAAAAGGTAGGCTGGAGCACACAGGGCCCCCAGGGAGAGGGTCCCTGAAAGCTGGGAGTCCCCTAAGAAAGAAGTGGAAGAAAAGAAAGGCCGGGGAAGAATACGGATGACACAAAGAACAGAAAGGATGGAGCAATGGCCGGAGAATCCAGAAAGCAGGCAAGTGGATATGTGTGCAATGAAGTAACCACCGTGGTTGTGACTGTGCATCAGTACCCTGCAGAGTGTGGGCATGCTAGGTGAATGCCAAGTGCGGTACTGACAGTTACTGTGACATGTTATCTGGAGAGCAGTGTGAACCGGGTGCAGATCCCACTCGGCCATTGGCGGTGGGAAACCAAGGCGGAGAGTCTGGACAGGAGCTGCAGGCATGTGGCTTTGTCACACTCACCGACGCCTGCCTCTTCTTGACCCATGGTCAGCCATAGTTGTGGTGTCCTTTCTGTGTTCATTCCTGAACTCAGGATTCCTTCCAGGGCTGTAGGCAGCCTTGCACAGTTTACAAGAGTTGGCATTCAGTCTGGACATTGTTTGTGATCCTTGGACTGTGGCAAAAATGATGGCACCATAAGAGCTTGATGAAAGTTAATTGTTTCTGTAAGTTGTATAGTCTTTAAAGACGAGGGTGGTGTGGTTTTTTAGCACAGTCCACAGTATCACAAGCAAAGGCTCCATGAGGGCTTGTGGAATTTCACAATTTTAATTTATCCTGCAGGTCAGTTTTGTGTATGTGAGCACGGTTGTTGTTATAGCCGTTCTGTGAGTGTTGAGAAAAGGCATAGTCTTTTTTTTTTCAAGGAGCTTGTGTTCCACATGACAACTTTTCCAACCCCACGACTTAAACTTGTTTGCTTTGTTCTTATGGAAGATGGGAAGCAGCTGGTCATCATCCTTGGTTAATGCTTCTTAAATGCCTTCTTAAAAATAATACCCGCACTTGGGGACATTATGCTAAGGGACATAAGCCCGTGGCCAAGGCTTAAATCCCGTGTGATTCCACTTCCTGTGGTATCCTGAGCTGTCAGCTTTGTGGAGATGGAAAGCGGGTGGCTGCCAGAGGCTAGGGGGAGTCGGAATGGTGGCTGCAGCTTTCCAAGCCGAAGAGGGTGTGATGGATAGAGGTGATAGTGATGGTTATCAACAATGTAATGAGTGTTCTTGTGCATTGAACTTAATGCTTCCAAACAGTTGGGATGTTTTCCAAAATCCTTTGCACATGGAGAGAGGCATGTACTCTCGGAGTATCGCAGAAACCGTCACCTAGCCGCCACATCTTCGGCAGAACTGTTTTCCCACTCCATTTGTTTTTCATCTTCCTTTGTGGCCCTTCTTCCATTTTTTCCAGACACTTTTGTTGCTCTTCTCTGGCCCATCTTCAAGTCTTCCGCAAACCAGATGTAGTTTAGGCAGGATGGCCAAGCCAGTGTAGTGGGAAGGTCGGCTCGGATGACCAAGGATGTGCCTCACAGGTTACTCTGTTAACAGCAGCAGTGTGTGGGCTGTGGCTCATCCCGATCTATAGATGTGACTCTCTGTTCTTGCCACTAGCCAGCTGGGGTGGCTGAACCAAATGAATGCCGGTGAGCTAGAAGCTCACGATGGTCTTTGGTCTTTTTTATCATATGTTAACATTGCTATCATTTTTGGGCTTATTTAATAACACAGCATCCATGGGCTTCTCAAAATTATGAATCCATGATTCTCCTCGTCAGCATGTTTTCTAAATAAAACCTTTGCTTTTTGGTTAGAGCCTGTGATTCTTTAGTAGACCACCTGAATATACCGGAGTGCTGATGTCTTTGTTACTGTGTTCTCTCCGCCCAGAAGTACCGCATTGGAAGTCTTTAATGTCCCATCTTATGACCTGTACATAATGAGATGATGTGGGTTGCGGCTTCATTGGCAGCACCTTCCTTGGCGGTAAAGCAGCTCAAACAGCTTAGTTTTCAATAATTGTCCTTTGTTTTTACCTGGCAGTGAAGTCTTTGGGAAACTTGAATAGAAGTCCTTACTATGTTTGTTTGTTTTATTTTATTTTGTTTTTTGTTTGTGATAGGGTCTTCCTATGTAGTCCTGGCTGATCTGTACTGGAGCTCACTACATAGACCAGGCTGGCCTCAAACTCACAGAGCTCCACCTGCCTCCGCCTCTCAAGTGCTGGGATTGATGGTATGTACCGCCATGCCTGTAAATCCTTATCATGTGATGGTCGGTGTTGGACTACAGTCCATTTACCTCAACGGAAAGAGCCAAATGGCGTAGCTGAGTTCTTTAGCCTTTTCCCCATGATCACTGGTTCAGTTTGATGTCTGCCTTTTTCTTTCAGCTGTCTGAGTGAGGGGTAGAGGACAAGGGTGGGAGAAATATTTAGATAGAACAGTGGTATTTAAGATTCACCTACTACTTAAAAATATACCATGAATTCCAACCTAAACTTTGGAGTTCCCTTTCTAAGTTAGACTGATACTGTGTTAGCTGGCAACCACACGTGTGTGTTCCATGTCTGTACCTACCACTCAGAAGATTCCTTTAGGCCCTCTCCATGCCAGCAATACGCAGAGGTTTCTGCTGGTGTGATCTGTGTAGTGTGTGGCTGTGCATCCTGTCTGTGGCCTTACATTAAGTTATGGCTCTGGTTTTGGTAGACCAGTAGCATCTTAGGCCTTAGGTGGTGTTGAATCTGTACCAGAATTGAACATTTCAGGAGTCCTGAAAAGTAGCACTAGAGGAAGTGAGAAGGAGGTCAGAGGCGACATCTGTGGTAGGTCCAAGTTCCGCCCTGCAGGACGGGAGGTTAGATGCCACTGATTTATCGAAATTGATGTTGGTCTGGGGCCCCGTGCCCGGCTGGCGCCATGCTGTCTGCTGGTCTTCTTCATTGGCTTCATATTTCTTGGATGACCCATGTGTTTTGGACAGTACACTGCCTGTGTGGCAGTGTTCAGTGGTGCTGTTTAGCTCCGAGTTACCAAAAAGCATCGCTGACCAAGCCCTGACATGAGCTGGGTGGCCGTAGCCGGCCTTAGGTGTCAGTCCTTGTTATCAGGATGTTGCCCCAAATGGGCCTGGACTGCTTGTTTATCTTCTACTCCATGTACAGTCAACTCAACCGGCAACCACTGAGTACCCGGACAGTCTTCCTAGCCTAAGGAGAAAGTTGTCCCTGGTGTGTGGGAATGTGCAGTCAAACTTATACCACCTTGGGAGGTGCAGTCATAGTTCTTAAAGTCATTTACAGCACAGTGTCCTTGAACAGATGGAATCAGACAATGCTGAGGAGGATTTCTCTGCCGGCAAAGGCATCACAGAAACCTGTCATGGCCTCTCATTCAATGTAGGGCGGTGAATATGATCTCGAAGTACATAGCAGTAGATGTGTGAACTGGTGGGGCACGTTTAATTAGTAGTTTAATCAGTGTCAGATTGTGTTGAAAAGTGTCATAAAAGCTTGCTGCTGTTGCTAGCCAGTTCCTTCTTTCCGTCGTGAATCAAGGATCCTCTCACCCAGCTATCTTATAGTCTGAAGTTACAGGGTTTGCGGGTACTAAGACATGCACCCAGGAAACATTTCCCCTGGAATTCCTAAGAGGAAAGGACTGTGACTTCCAGTCCCTGACAAGCACTTTATGGAGACAGACAGAAGGCTCCACAGCCCGCTCCTGTAGAAAATAGCAAAGCAGCTCCGTGAAGTCCAGAGAAGGGAATTCACAGTGACTGACTCATGGGAGCCGTCGGCTCTGGACACAGTTCTGTGTGGAAACTTCTGCTACATTCAGCCGGGTCGGCTTACCCGAGGGATACAAGAAGCTGCTCGCTTCGGGTTGATGTAGGTTTGAAGCTTCTGGGGGTAGGGGTGAGGGTAGAGGAGCCACGGCGTAGACACTCTAAAGACATCAGACAAGCTGCCATTCAGTACAGTGTCGGGGGAAGCCAGTCTGTCAGCTGCCATGTGGGATGAAATCAGGAAATAAGATGTGGGGTGAAATAAGAAATAAGGAGCAAAACAATGTTACACTCCACCTCTTCTTAGATTTGTCCAATGAGGCACATGGAAGGGACAGAGGAGAAAATCATCTTGGACTCGGAAGAGGAAAGGGGGAGATGAGTGACTTCAGGGCGGCATAAAGCAGCCTTAAGGTACATGCAGATGTACGTCCCCTGGGAGGCACATCTGCCTCAGACTGCTGGATGTGTGCTTTGCTTTCCCTGTCTGTATCTCCCTCCCTCCCTCCCTCCCTCCCCCCCCTCCCTCCTTTCCTTGCTTCCTTCCCCTGTTTCGTCAATGTAGTCACAAAGAGTTAACATAGGTTTGACGGAAGTGAGAAGAAGTAGCAAAGTTCTTTTATTTTCAGTTATTTCCTCCATCAGGATAAAAAAAAAAAACTCTCCCTTAAGCTTACGAAGGAGGCTTTTCGGAAACATCAGAGGGAGCAGCAGGCAGAGCAGGTACAGGGCAACAGTCAGGTATTGTATCCACAAAGCCTTTGGCCCAGCGGGCTATAGTGGGTTTCGTGACTCTGTTGTGGCTCCCTCTGGCCCACTTCCCTGTTTGAAGTGGCTGGGCCCACTGCCTCCACCTGGAAACTGATAAGACGCGCTGTGCAGGCTCTCATCCTTAGCCAATACAAACAGAGAAGAATGCTGTCGTGTTGTGGGACAGGAGCTGCTGGCTGGCAGGGTCTCCCGAAAAATCAACATGGCCTCATTTCTGCCTCCTCTTGTGTTCCCAGGATGACTCTCAGCTCAAAACTAATAAAATTGATGTGTTCTTGTAAATTAACAAGTATAGACCCTCCGCTCATTCTTAAAACCTGATGTGCCAATTTCAAAACAGTCCCCTCTGCTCAGAAAGAAACTCTGCAGGCAGTTTGCAGGAAGGGCGCAGTCTAGAAAGTGGTTGTGACATTGTGGGCTCTGTTCATCTTGAGAATGATTGCCCAGCGCCACTGTGAGTCAGGGATCGGGGCGGTGAAGTGGTGTCTACTCCAGAGACAGTTCCACACAAAAGGGAAGGGCTCAGGTGAGTGTTGAGGGTGTTGCAAAGATGAGCTGAACACTGACAGCGTGGAGTTAGAAATGTTTGGCATTTCTGTAATTTCTCAAAGATTTTCTTTTTATCCTTATGCTAGGGAAAGGACATTTAATAGAAAAATTACTATTCTGAGTGGTTGTAATTAAAGAAAGGCAAAGTCAGCTCACACAGCCTTGTGATTTAGAAGATTTTCTTCTTCAGATATCTGCCGCACAAAGACCATCTGTGGGATGTGTTCTTATTTGAGGAAAGTTTGGTTTTGGTCATCTCTCCTGAGTTCCTTGTTTTGTATGTTTGGACTCAGGAGGGCATGTCTGTGGAAGATTCTATACTTGTGTTTCAAGCAGACTTACATCAAAGCAGAAGCCTCATGCGAAGTGTGAGTTCCCTTTCCCACCAGGTTGTGTCCTATTATTTTGCATAATGTAGCCTCACTTCAGAACAGCATGGATCCAGTAACCGTTTCCTCCTGGTTAGTCAGAACATCTGGAAATATCTCCTTGGAGTCTGAAGATCGAGGAGGGAACGTTAGACGTGGAACTAATCAGTTTTCCGACGTCTGTGCATGTCTGAGACAACTGTCCTCTTCGTTTCTTTTTGGGGCACATCCTTTTACTGGCAGAACAGTTTCTAAGCAATGAGCCGTCTTGCAGAGCTTTGCCTGGCAGCTTACTCTCTTTCCTTCTGCCTTCCCGACTCTGGACCCTGGCAGATTTGACATCCCCTTTCTGTGTACCGTTTAGTTGGTCAGCCTGACTGTAAAGACACCCATCTTTGTATCTTCATCAAGGAGGTGGGGGAAGGGGGGAGGCGGGGGTGGGTGCGATTTGAAGAAACAGGGAGCTAACGCGTGAGGAGGTTGCGGTCCTTGAGAACTTCCCATGTGATAGCTCCAACCAATTTATTCAGGTGCAGTGATTTCCAACCCTGGTTCATTTTTATGTCCCCAGCAGACATGAATAATCTTAGGCAAACAAACAGTCCTGCCAAAGGGCATCCAACAGATCCTCAAGACAGAGCAACAGTTCTTGGCTGCTGGATCAGTAAAATTATCTATTTCAAAACAATCCAAAAATAAAAAAAAGTGAGAGGGGGGAAAAGAAACCAACAAAGAAGGTAGTGTTGTTTATGTAACTTTTTTGTAAGGTCATAAAGTTTTTTTTTTTCTCTCTGGGCACAAGCTGGGTATGGTGTGTGCTCCCAAGCCTGGAGAGACTGCTTGGGACAGCGAGGGTCCCTCTGGGGATTTTCCTTTGCTAATGACTTCAGTCTTTCTCCCTTGTGATTTTTTTTTTAAATGTTCTGCTTCAAAGGCTCTTAGGAACCATTGTTGGAAGCTGGCAAATTATACATTTCTGTTGTCCCTGAGCTGTGGTCCGGGCCCTCCAGGAGGACAAGCAGGGTGATCTAGCAAGCTCCACAGATCTGTTGTCACAGATAGGAGAAGGCCTAGGGGCCAGGGTAGCACTTACCCAGCCTGTGGCTCTTGCCTTGGCTTCTGCATGCCTGGCCAGATTTGCTCAGCTCGGAATGAACATCTCACTTTCTCTGATTCCCCATCGCTTGCTAGCACTTGGCCATGGGTGGCCACTTGTTTGTGACCTGCCACTTGAAATCAGTGTTTCCAGAGCTCACCAAAAAAAAAAAAAATAAATAAAAACAAACAAACAAACAAACAAACAAACAAATAAATAAAAAGGGGGTAAGGTATAGTGTGTTTTTGGGGAAGCAAAGGTTTCATCACAAACTTTTAAGAAATCATAAAAACGAAGGTGAAAATGAAGTTCACAAATAAGAAATCAAAATCCTTGGCTTAGGCGATGTAGTTCAGTTCATAGACTGTTTGCTGAGCGAGCACAAAGCCCTGGGATTAATCTCCAGCACTGCATAAACTGTGTAATGGAACATGCCTAGTGATTCTAGCACTTGAGAGGTAGAGGCAGGGGATGAGAAGTTCAAGATTATCCTCAGCTGTACAGCAAGTTTGAGGCCAGCCTGGGTACATGAAACCTTGACTCAAAAAACAAAAATTAAAAAGCTTATATGTTCAGAAGGTTAACCTATAAAAAAAATCAGAGATGAAAGAGAACAAAGGGCATGTAGCCATCTTAAACAAGGAAGCAGGATAATCATGATAAAGGGGTCTTTGTATAGTGTGTTAGTATAGTATACCATAGATTAGTATAGTGTAGTGTAGTATAGTGTAGTGTAGTGTAGTATAGTGTAGTATAGTATAGTGTAGTGTAGTATAGTATAGTGTAGTGTAGTATAGTATAGTGTAGTGTAATGTAGTGTAGTATAGTATAGTATAGTATAGTGTAGTGTAGTGTAGTATAGTGTAGTATAGTATAGTGAGAGAGGACAGAGCAGCTGAGAGATCAGGTTAGGTGGAACTGATGAGTACACTCTCTTTGGTATATGGACTAGTGGCACAAGCTGGCTATGTAAATGTGGGAGACAGTGGGGTCTGCCTGCTGTACCAGGAACTCCTCTTTGAGCCATTCTCAAACACACTTCGCTGGAATTCTCTTCCTTGGAACATCCCCATTTTTATGTCTCAGGTAGTAGCTTGCATCAGTGAATAAGAATGAGTTTCAGGTCTGCTAGATCTGTTTACTATGTTCTCTTCATTTTTTAGCAAGTAATTTTGTTGACCTTGCTAGTTATCAGTGAGAAGCATTCACAGCAAATTTCAGCCACAAGCCAAGGTCCCATCTCAGCTCAGATGTTGACTGGACTCAGCCTTGGGCCCTGTGGTGGTTTGGAAAAAAAACGGCCCCCAAAGGAAGTGGCACTATTAGAAGGTGTGGCTTAATTGGAGTAAATGTGTCATTGTGGAGGTGGTTGAGCATATATGAAATCTCATGCTCAAGATGTAAGACTCTCAGCTCATGCTCCAGCACCATGACTGCCTGCACTCTGCATTGTCCCATCATGATGATAATGGACTGAAATTCTGAACTGTAAGTGAGCTACCCAATTAAATATTTTCCTTTATAACAGTTGACACGGTCATGGTGTCTCTTCATAGCAATAGAAACCCCAACTAAAGACAGAAGTTGGTACCAGGGACTAGGGTATTTCTGTGAGAGGCCTTACCATGTTTTTGTTTGGAGAGATTTGAACTTTGGTACTTTGGGTTAGGAAAGCAGCAAAATGCTTTAAGCACTGCTTGATGGGTTATTCCAGTAGGAGCATGAAAGACAGTGGTGCTAAGAGTGATTTGAACTATGCAGGGCTGGCTCAAGAGGTTTCAGAGGAGAAGAATTTTAGTATGTTGCCTAGAAATCATTCTTGTGATATGTTGGTGAAGAATATGGCTGCTTTTTGCCCTTGTGCCAAAAGTTTACCTGAGATTAAAGTAAAGAGTTTTGGGTTAATTCCCTTGGCAGAGGCAATCTCAAAACAGCCTAGTATAGACTCTGATCTATGGTTATTAGTGTTAACTCTAATGAAGATATATAATGAAAAGGATCACACTGAGCTCCTAAAAAATATTTGAAGAGAAAAGGAGAACCAGGAAATGGAATGGAGCTAAATCCTGTGTTCAAAGAGATAAACAGATTAAGAAATGGATTAAAGGGAGTGGGGACCTTAGGGCAAGATTCCACCGCCTAAATTTCCAACTTGTGAAAAAGAGTTAAAGAAAAGCTTAGAGCTGGGTGTGGTGGTGCATACCTTTAACCCTTGTACTTAGAAGACAGATATTGGCAGATCTCTGAGTTTGAGGCCAGCCTGATCTACAGAGCACGTTTCAGGACAGCCAAGCTTAGGTAGTGAAGTAAAACATTGAAAACAGAAAGCTGGTGAAGACATAATTGAACAAGGGGGCCATGTTCCAGCCCCAGTAAGCAGCAGAACTTGGCTTTAAGAACAGAAGAAAGGGGTTATGGAATATTTCCCCTGAGACTTAGGAAAGCTGCTGAGGCCAGGCATGTGTCAGGGGTGTCTCTGAATGGAGGACTAGAGAGGCCATTGAATGAAGCTGTGAAGGTGAAGCCTGGATTGCCTTGGAGACCCCAAGATGTTGGAGATGTCAGTGTGGGATACCTGCTGAGGAAAGCTTGTAACAGGGAATGGAACCAGCCCAAGAGAGTGAAGTATGTTTCAGTCAACAAAGCTGAAAGGAATTGGAGATCTGAAGAGCATTTTGAAATCAGACATGGAGATGCAGAATTTGGAGTTTTTTCAGCTGGTTTTCAGTTTTGCTTTGGTCTAGTATTTCGTTACTATGCTCTCTTTCCTACATTTTGGAATGGTAATGTTTATCCTGTGCCATTATATGTTGGAAGTATGTGATCTGCTTTTTGATTAACTTCATATCTGTTAACTATATCCCATTGAGGGTAGGAGGTGTCCTTTTAACACTTATATTTTTAATGAATACTTTGAGTTGTATGGACTCCATGATAACTATTTCTATCATCCAAAGCCCCAAAGTGTCCCTTGCGCCCCTCTGAGGTCAGCTCCTTCTCCCTACATCCAGCCCCTGGTATCCTCTGACCTGACATTTTGCCATTGTGGTTCTGTCTTTACCAAACATATTTATTAGGAGATCAAAAGATGTATGTTATACTATCTACAAAGTATTTTAAATCTAATATTATTCTCCAAATATTTTTCAAAATCTGTGCCCTTTCTATTTTCTTAAGTTTTTTAAAATCAATGATGCCAACTAGAGTCTATCAGGTGGCCTATTGGCAAATCTGTAGAGCACTTTCTTGAATTAATGATAGATGTAGGAGGGCCCTGCTCACCCCTCGGCAGGTAAATGGGGGTTGGGAGTTGGGGAACCTGGCTGAGCAAGGCAGTGAGCAGTTTTCCTCCATGGCCTCTGTTTCCACTCCTGCCTGTGAGTTTTTGGCCTGACCTCACTTCATGATAGACGATAGCCTGTAAGCTGGAATAAGCCCTTTCCTCCTCGAGTTGCTTTTGGTTATGGTGTTTATCACAGCAACAGAAAGCAATCAGACAATCACCAAAGAACCACAATTTCAAAGAGACAATTTATAAACTTCTGATGGTTCATGATTCTTATGTCCTGTTTAGGAGATCTGTGTGATCTGAAGTCTCAAAGACTTTCCTCTAGAAATACTGTAGCTCTGATTCTTACATTTAGGACTATGATCCACTTTGGGTTCATTGTTTTGTGTATATATGGAGATTAAAATGTTTCCAATGGTAAACTAATGGTTTGTTTGGGTGGGTTTTCCTAGCATCATTATAGAAAGCACAATTCTCTCACCATTGAGCAATGTGGATGTCCATCAACTACACAGACGAAGCTCTAAATCTGGACTGTTTACTCTGTATTGCTGTTAGTCTCATGCCAGTGTTGTCTCAAAGACAAGTAATTTGAGTTTCCTTTGTTTAATTACCTTCTCATTTTTTATTAACTAATTTATTAATGCATATGGATGTTTTGTCTGCATATATGTCTGTGTACTGTGTGTTGTGCCTGGTGCCCACTGATCCCTTGAGACTGGAGTTACACATGCTTGTGTGTCACCATATTGTGTTAGAAATTGAACCTGGGTCTTCTGGAAGAGCAACCAGTGTTCCCAACTGTTGAGCCATCTCTCCAGCCCCTCAGTTAGCTTTTGAATTCCATTGGTAAAGCTTACTGGGATTTCCACTGGATTATGTTCGTTCAGTAGATCAACTGAGAGATGGGTGTGTTATAATAATAATATTAAATTGCTTGACCCCATGTCTGATTTAGCATTTCATTTCTTAATATCTTTCATTTCTTTTAATAATGGCTAATATTCAATGCACATATCTTGCATGTATTTTGCTAGGTTTATTCTCAAGTGGCTCATGTGTTATAATATGTTGACATGGTATTGTTTTTCAGTTTTCAGATGTTCATGGGTAGTCAATACCATTACTTTGAAAGTAAATGACCTTATTTGTCATATTTGTTGGCCTAAGATTTTTACTAATTATCCTTATTATTTAACCATCTTCAAAATCTGTAGTAGCCTTCACTTCTGATATCAACAACTGGTATTTTCCCCTCCCTCCCCACTAGTGTTGGGGCTCAAATTCAGGACTTTGTACCTGCTGGGCCAGCACGGAAGTACTGAGCTGCATTCTGAGCTGTTCCTTCCTTTTCTTGATAAATTTGACTGGATGTTTCTAAACGTCATTGAAATTTTCACAGAACTAGCTTTGGGTTTCATGGATTTTTCCATGTTTCATTTCATGGCATTCTGTTCTTCATCATTTCTTTCTTTCTGCTCATTTTTATGGCATCTACTTCCTCCTCCCCAGGTTCTAATGCTGGGCCTCACTCACCGATTACAGTCTTTTTCTCCTCTGTGAACACATGCACTTAATGCTATTCCCCCCAAAAAATGCTGCATTCCGCAGATTATGATATGTGTTGTTTTCGTTTTCACTACATTCAAAATATTTACTAATTTCTCTCATAAGCTCTTATTTGGCTCAAAGTCTATTTAGAAATGGCATGCACACTTTCCAAATCTTTGTACATTTTCCAAATGTTTTTCCATTTTTGTCTTATAATTTAATTCATAGTGTTCAAACAATATAATATGTATGATTTCAATTATTTGAAAAATTGGTTTGTTTTATGGCCTAATATATGGTTCTTCTTGGTGACTGTTCTGTGTGCACTAGAGACAATGTTTAGCCTGATACTTTCTGCGTGGAGTGTTCTGGTACTATCAGTGAGGTGCTGGTGTGCTGGACATCTGTGTCAATGCACCAAATGTCATGTTCTCCATCCAGAATTGTAGATTTATTGATTTTGATTTTGGTTTCTGTCAGTTGTTCGACATGTATTTTAAAGAATTTGTTATGAGCAAATGCAAAAATAGTACTCTTATATCCCCCCCCCCCCCCGTTTTCTTTGAGAGGAGATCTTGTTGTATTGCTCAGGCTGGCTTCCAAATCACAATACACCTTCCTCTACCTCCCAAGTGCTGAGATTGCAAATGTATGCTGACATGTCTGACCAGATAGTATATCTTATAAGTGTATAATTTGGTTTCCGCTCATATCTTTTGTGCACATATTTTTGTGTGTACATGTATGTGTGAGTGTGTATGTGTATACATTTGTGAGCGTGTATATGTATGGTATAGATGTGTGTTGGAAGGTGATATGTGTACCCATTCTGTATAAAAGCCAGATAGGATATCACTACTGAAACTGGAGCTAGGCTAGTGACCAGCCAACCCCAGCAATCCTCCTGCCTCCGTGCTGCACCAAACTCCCCAGTGATGGGGTCACAGTTCCTGTTCCACTATGCCCACCTTCTTTGTGTGTTCTGGGGATTCGAACTCATGCTGGGGCAGCAAGCACTCACCCCCTGAGCCATCCTCTCCCCAGCCCCACTGTGGACAGTGCGTTCATTTTAACTTCTATGTATGTTAATCCCGCAATACATGCTTATGATTTTTGCTCTAAGTAGTCAACCATTTTTTGTTTGTTTTGTTTTGTTTTGTTTTGATATAGGGTTTCTCCATATAACTGTTTTGGCTATCCTGGAACTTGCTTTGTAGACTAGGCTGGCCTCGAACTCACAGAGATCCACTTGGCTCTGCCTCCCAAGTGTTGGGATTAAAGGCGTGCACCACCACTGCCTGGCTATAAGTAGTCAATAATTTAACAAGAATAAAAATTAGAAAAAAATTTAGTATCTATCTCCGTCTTTTAATTTTACATTTTAAATGTGTGGTATGTGTCTTTATATATATGTCTGTGTGCCCATGCATGGGTGTGCAGAGGCCAAAATTAACTCTGGGTTTGGATGCCTTTCTCAGTCACTTCCTGTCTTTCCATTGAGACAGGATGTCTACCGACCCTGGAGCTCACTGATTGGTTAGTGCTGGGATTACAGGCACACACGGCTATGTCCAACTGTTTAATCTGCATTTAAAATATCACCGAAGACTTTTCATTCTTTGAATAAACAAAGTTTCCATTTGCTCTGATAGTCATTCTTCTTAGAAGACCCATTCTAACATTCTTGTCCATCTGAGCTGGTGATGGATTATCTGGAAAAGTTTTTATTCTATCATTACTTTTGAAAGATACAATTCTGTGTAAAATTTTTTTCTTTCTTTGACTAAATGCGACTTGTCTTCTGGCTTTCATAATTTTGACAAAAACTTTTACTATAGTCTCGTTATTATATTATATACTATTTCTGATTTCTTTGTCTGCTGTCCACAATTTCCCTTTATCACTGATTTCTAGTATTTTGCCTCAGTATCAAGGGTGTGCGAGTGTGTGTGTGTGTGTGTGTGTGCGTGTGTGTGTGTGTGTGTGTGTGTGTGTGTGTGTGTGTGTGTGTGGTTTGGGGTCTCTGAGTTCCTTTTTTCTATGGCTCATTACTTTTGGGAAACCATAGCCATTATCTCTTCGTCACTTTCTTCTGCCTTGTTCTCTCTTTTTCTATGATCTTCAGTTAATTTTACATCCCAAATGCTCCCATTTCTACCTCTTGTGTTCTCTTTATGGTTCAGTTTGTATAATTTCTGTTCATCTATCTTCAAGATAACCGACTCTTTTCTCTGTCATGTTTGATCTGCTAATAAAACCATTAAAGAAATGTTTTATTTCTGATACCATATTTTATTGCCAGAATCCTCACTTGAGTTCTCAAAATGAATTTTTGTTGATGTTTTGGGCCTCTCTATTTGTGGATGATGTTCACTATCCCACCAGTTCTTTTAATAAATTAGTTATAGCTGCTTTAGGCCTTCATCCTTATAGAGTCGTTCATGAGTCAGAGTCTGTGAATGGTTTTATACCATTTTTGTTTTTTTCTTTTTTTGGTGAGACAGGGTCTGGAACTCTGGCTGGCCTGGAGCTTACTATGTAGACTATACTGGACTCGCGTTCATAGAGATCTGCCTGCTTCTGTTTCCCAAGTGCTGGGATTAATGGCCTTCACCCCCATGCTCAGCTTGAAAATGTGTTTTGGTTTTCATTTTCCATGACACCTTTGATTTGTCCTTGGATGCTAGACACTGTAGAAGAGGAGAGACTGATGTGAATCCAGGGAGGTAGCTTTTCATTCATCAGGCTCTTCTGATGAGGGGCTGAATCAGTCTTGTCAGCAATTTAGTGGGATTTGTTTATTTGTATCCGCCATAGACGTCACCTCCTCCGGGTTGAATGGCTGTTAGTTTCTGGGCATGCCTAACAATTGGCCTGGGTCACACGCATCCCAAGATGGCTATGAGGACAGCCCGACACAGTTGTGATGACAGCATCATGTCAGACTGTCACATGTTGGGCACTACCAACTCTGCAAGTGGCCCAGGATGACAAGGATTCCTTCGAGTCTGTGATCTGCCCACAGCTTTTCTGGCCCTTGTGATCTGATACACTCAACAGAGGCTGAACTCATAACAGAACTATTAAGTCTCTCCACATTGCAGGGTGGAAACAATCTCCTCTTGTGCTTTTCTGCATCTTAAGTGGAAGCAGAACTGCAGTATTTTTTTTAATCACCCTGTTTTTCTGTTTAAGTCATTTCTGCACATGTGAGAATCTTGCCTGACGGAGGGAGAATGTATGGTAGTAGTTAAGACAGAAGCGGTCTTCGGTACAAGTGGCTGTGAAACCCAGCTCTGCCGCTTACCTTGCTGCTGACTTTATGAGGAGCGAATTGTTTAACTGTCATTCAGTTTTCTCACGAGGAAGACAGGGTAGAATGAAATAACGCGTGTAAATACTCAACTGTAGAGCACTCAGTGGGGAGCCATTATCAGATTTCAGTTCTATGCCAAATAAGCCCGGTGACATATTAAAAGATACTCTGAGCCGGGCGGTGGTGGCGCACGCCTTTAATCCCAGCACTCAGGAGGCAGAGCCAGGTGGATCTCTGTGAGTTCGAGGCCAGCCTGGGCTACCAAGTGAGTCCCAGGAAAGGCGCAAAGCTACACAGAGAAACCCTGTCTCGAAAAACCAAAAAAAAAAAAAAAGATACTCTGGATGGAAAAGAGACCAGAGCGTGGAAGGCCATTTAGCCACGGATTCAAGTATTCCTGTGAGTCACAGGCCCCGAAATAGGCTGGAGCAAAGGTGGTGGAAGAGATGGGCTTTGAACCAGTCCTGTGCAAGTGCTGGACCCCACTGTGGTGTTCCGCTTGGGTACTAGTTCAGTGCAATTCCCACACAGCCCCATGGCTGCTGCCTTGCCTGTCTTTCTGTCCCTATTTGGCTGCTTTGAGAGCTGGGTGGGATTGGACTATCAGCAGTAGATCCCTTGGCTTTGAGAGCTGGTGGGGTTGGATTATCAGCAGTAGATCCCTTGTGCTCCAGTATAAGGCCGTCTGTTAATTCATGGAATTAACTTAGTGAAAGCTGTTTCATTTTCTTTCTCACTTCCATGCTCACTGTTAAAATGTCCATAGCTGAATATTCAACTTGGGGGTCATTTCCATCCCAGTTACTATGGCAACGTGAGTATTCCCCTCTTGTCTGAATTTGGCCACACTGGTACTGGTATAACCTCGTTATACTTTCCTTCTTTTCTGTTTCTTTCTCTTGGATGCTAACCAGAACCTGAGTATTCTTGTCTGGTCCTTAGCCCTCTTTACTGTTTTCTGAAGCTAAGGTAGAGTCTTTTTGTTGTGTGGCTCTGTGCCAGACTTCCACGCCTAACTCCAAGAGGCATGGTTTTTTTCCTTCCTCTCCATCTTCCTGCTTTGGCTAGTTGCTAACATTCAAAGCTCACCTGCCCTGTGAGTTTTCCTTTAAACTCTCATAAAATCATCTTCAAGCATACTTTCTAGACTGTTCCTAGATTCTTTTATTAATGAGACTAAGAACCTTAAGTGGCAGGGGACAAGGGGTTTCCAGTTTTGCTGGTAACATGTGGCACTCCAGATGGGACTCCTCAAAATTTCTGGTAACAACTGTAATAATATTAAATATGGACATACAAATGCCTTTACTAATGATGACCCTAATAAATGACCTTGACAATGATGCTGGGGACTTACAAAGACCAGAGAGGCAGCCTATAAGATCGGAAGCACAGGATTTTGTCATAAGAATGCCTGCTGGGCATCCCAGCTCACTAGCGCTGAGAAGCATGGCTAGGGACCGTTGCTAACCTGGATATAGAGTGACAGCCATCATCTAACCCTGACGAAGAATGGAGAGATGCCGGGGCTTCCTTTTTCCTTGTCGTTAGCCTCAGTGTCTACTGAGAGCTAGTTTATTCTTTCTTCTGAGTTCACAGTGACAAGGCTCAGTGTTTATTCCAGGTTTTATCTCTTCTGCGTCCTTCTTAAACTTGGACATTTTCAACAGAGCTGAGTCTGGATTGCTAACTCTTCCCAGCACATTCCCATCCTTGAACCTGCACCAAGTCTGCTTTATTCAAACGAATTATAATTTTTAAAATTATTTATTTCTATTTTATGTGCATTGGTGTTTTGCCTGCATGTGTGCCTGTGTGAGGGTGTCAGATCTTGGCATTCCAGACAGATGTGAGCTGCCATGTGGGTGCTGGGAATTGAACATGGGTCCTCTGGAAGAGCAGTCAGTGTTCTTAACCACGGAGCCATCTCTCCAGCCTCCCAAATTATAATTTTTTAGTGTAATGGTTAACATATCAGCTCCACTTTCCCCTCTTCTCCCCAGAATGTGAACTTCTTAAGGGTGGGTTCCAATCTTTCCACTTTCTGTGGTAAAATACTCTGACAGACAAGCTGAGGGAGAAGGGGTTGTTCTAGCTCAAGGTTCAAAGTCCAGCATGGAGGGGAAGTTAAGACAGCCGGAGCTTCAAACGGCTGGTCACATCTCAATGCCAGCCAGAAGGCAGAGAGGGATGGATGCACACTGCTCCTCTCTCTCTCTCTCTCTCTCTCTCTCTCTCTCTCTCTCTCTCTCTGTTTCTCTCTCTCTGTCTCTCTCTTTCTGTCCCTCTCTCTCTCATCCAGGATCTCAGTCAGGTTATAGGACCACCAACAGCAGGTCTTCCTGTCTCAACTAACAAAATCAAGATAACCCTCCAGAAGCGTGCCCAGAGGCCCGTGTCTTCAATGATTCGAGTCTCTGGCACGTTGGCAGTTAAGACTAGCTGTCACAGCGTGATCCACTTACCTTCAGTTAGCATCCTTTTTAGGGTATTGGTTTCCTGACAAGCTGAAAGACTAGCTTGCCTGCGTGGCGACAATAGCTATCAGGATAGTAAAGGTCTCACTGTTCACCTCACCAACCTCATTCCTAATAGGTATCTAATTGAAAGGCATCTGACCTCTATGGAAATCTGCTCCCTAAAAATGAGCTTTTATTATGCATGTTAGTGTTGACTTTGAACTTCAGCGGGAAGGGTTGAAAGTGCAATCTCCTATTTTTCAATCACATTGGAAACACTAGATAATGATGTGGCCAGGTCTGGAAATAGAACTTGTTTGGCTAGTAAAAACCATTTGAAAAAAGAAAACTTTTGGCTGCATAAATTAACATTTAGATTTCAGCTTGAGAGTCGTTCATGTCTGTTCTACAATGCCTCTCAGCAGGAGCGTGTGAGGAGACAGCCATTAAGACCACACAGCTCAGTGAAATCTCCAAACACACCCTGAAAACCATGAAGAGAATAACTTCATTGTCGTAGGTAAACACAGGTCAGCGCTGTTCTTGTTTGTAGCTGGTGACTTCGATGCTTTAGATGTAGTCCTCCTGCATCATAGAATCTAGGTCTTCAATGAATAAATTTATCCGAGAGGAGACTGTGGTCAGGAAGAGCCAGAAACAAGGCAGGCAGTTAATGGCCCACCGCATTTTGACCTGGTGATGGGTGCATTTTGGAGATATTGTTTTAGTGTCCGGTCCTATGGTTTGTGCATCTGTTAGGCCCCTCTGCTCTTTTGTCCCTGTCATTTCATCATTTTAAGTTTTTTTTTTCTTGTTGTATGAGAGTTTGACTCCATTCTGGGAGAGCCTGCCCTTTAATCCACACCGTATGGCTTATTGAGTAGATAAGTTGATACGTGACCACTTGGTCGTTTACATTCTGTGACACATTGTCTGTTGAGACTTGGTGTGATAGAGACTTCAGGATGACACGTGAATGGTCTCTTACCCGAAGAAACATTTCTTCTGAATGAAGTTTTAAACACTTTCCTAATACTGTAGTGAGTCAGAGTTGGAGCACAGGGACCACTGAGATTTTCCTAGCCTCCTAGTTTTCTGGAGTCCCAGGCATGGCTAGGGGTGCAGCTCAGCGGTAGAAGACTTGCCTAGACTATCCAGCACTTTGGATTCCATTCCCTCCCCCTACCAAAAGGGAAGAAAGTCCCAGACCTGAAAAAAAAAAAAAAAACAAGTGTAATAGTCAAAACTAGCAGCTGTAACTTGGACTGGTCTTTTGATGTTAGAGGCCAGGAATGTCCCTGATGGCAAATCTTGACTAGCCTGGAGTGTGCTGCAGTGCCTGAAGAAGAGGCCAGGTCACCGTTGATTTGAACACAAATTGGTCCAGAGATGTAGTCTAGAACCGACAAAGATGTCACAGTAACTTAAAGAAAGAGATGACGGAATGATATTAGTTTCTAGAAGTTTCTGTAGTTTCTGATGCTTGTTGGTACCCAGCCTTATTCTATGAAGGTCAGATATAATGCAAGACATGATTTCAATTTTGTATATTGTTGAGACTTTCTTTGTGTTACTAATATGTGGTCAATTTTAGAGAAACGTCCATGGGCTGCTAAAAGGAATGTGTATACTTTAGTGTTTGGGTGGAATGTTCTGTAGATATGTTAAATCGGTTTGGTTTATGATGTCCTTTAACTCTAGCATTACTCTTTTTTTTTTTTTTTTTTTTTTTTGAGACAGGGTTTCTCTGTGTGGCTTTGGTGCCTGTCCTGGATCTCACTCTGTAGCCCAGGCTGGCCTTGAACTCACAGAGATCCGCCTGCCTCTGCCTCCCAAGTGCTGGGATTAAAGGTGTGCGCCACCACCGCCCAGCCTAGCATTACTCTTTAGTTTTGTTTTTGTTATTGTTGTTGTTTTGTTTGTTTGTTTGTTTTTGGTCTGTTTGTTTTTTAGTGGACGACTGTAGGCCTGTAAAAGCTCAAGGCAGACAAGATCCCAGTACGGAGAGAGGAGGTGGGCATGAAGTCCTACTTCTAGCTAAGGAGCTATTGGCAACTGATAGCTGCTTGGGAAGGAAGAGTAAGTTCTCTTTAAGGGCGCTGCCCTGGTGGCTTGGCCATTGAAGGCCACACATCCCAGAGCACTTGGGCAGCACCAATGGTACTTGATGTAGAGGACACAAAGATGGGTGGGAAGTGGTAGGTCTGGAAGGGGTGGTGAATATGTTCAAAGTCCATTGTACAAAATTCTCAAAGAACTAATAAAAATGAGGGGGGGGGGAGAGGTCCAGCTATTTATTCTTTTTTTTTTTTTTTAACCTGCCCATTTTCTGTCGTGTGTCCATGGATGTTAGGATCTCACTATCAGACACAAACATGTCATGGGTGTGGGTAAGCTGATGACGGATCTGTGCTAACATGCTGGAAAAGAAGCAGGAACACTACCAGAGCAGACCTAACATGGAAACCCACACCAGAGGGACTCACCACAAGCCACGCTGCCTGCAGCTGGCATTTGGTTTTCACTTCGGTGTCGCTTTGTCTCAAGATCGCATTGGAAGAAGTGACCATTCCCGAAGCATTTCATCCCAACAGGAATTGGCCTGAATGGATCTTTGCTTTATATATAATCTCCTTGTGGCTGTATGGTTGTTAGCTGAGTGATCAGAGCCTCATCCAGACAGCATTAAGAACTGGATGCTTCTCTGTGAGGATTCGCATAGATCCGGACTGCAGGGGTATTGAAGGCCCGGGACAGTTTTGTCACCAGGGCTCAGGAGTCTGGAAAACAGGTCAGTCCTGGGAGGTCAATGACGATGTTTGGATTTGAGCAGTACAAACTCTTCTTCTCTTGAGTTCAGGGCTTCACTAAATCAAATGAATTCTCTACCATAAGTGGACTCAGGCATACCGGGCTTTTGTCCTGATGGCCTTTGTGTAGCACACTGCTTTGCCTAGTACAATATACATTTTCCTTTCTGTGTGTATTGTCTTCACACTCCTTAAAAGAAAGGACATATTGGCTCAGGCATGACCCATCATGGGGTTCCCCCTTGAGGTGAGATTACCTTGCCTCAGTTTATAGATGCCCCTCTGGTCCAGTCACCAATGGCTGGACTGGTAGGTCATGTGTTCCAGAACATTCTTAAGATGGTGGTAGTGTGACTAAGGTTGTCTTCCTCAGAAAAGACCAAGCAATAGGCAGGTTTCAGGGTTCTTACTGGAACAGCTCCCTTGTAACATGAAGCTGATTAGCTAATCTCTCCTGACTAGGGTAGGGTGAAATATGTCATATGCAAAGAATCAAGAATTACCATGATATCAGACTCCATCCTCCTCTTCACAAATAGTCACAGAGGTCACACTAACATACACCCCGTCTTCTACACATCCTTGGGCCTTTGGCCAGGCAGCTCAAACACTGCTCCATGAACAGGCAGCACAGTAAAGGATGAGTTTTGGATTTATAGTCCTGCCTTCTAATCCCAGATCTGCCATGTGTTTGTTTTATATATACTAGTCATATTATTAAACAACTTCCTGTGCCTCAATTCTCATTTGTAAAATGGGTATATGAGTAATTCTTTCAATGAGCTGGGATGAAGGCTGTAGGAGGACAAGTGTTTAACTTAATTGTTCAGGATTCCCAGCACTGAGCAAGACATATGGTCTGCTCCTGTGGTCCCTATGATGCTCCATAGTAGCGCCCAAGGTTGTGGGCTCCCTTGTCTAGTCTACATGCCGTGGCTCTGTGGTCCTTGGGCGTGACAATTGCCTTCGTGTCTATCGCCCAGCTCCTCGGCCACTGTGCTGGTCAGTTTTTGTTCTTGTATGTTGTCAGCTTGACATAAGCTAAATTCATCTAGAAAAAGGAAATCTCAATGAGGAATGGCCTTCATCAGATTGGCCTGTGGCTATTTCTGTGTGACATTTTCTTGATTAATGACTGATGTGGGAGAGGGCCCAGCCTGCTGTGGGTGGTGCCACCCAGGAGTAGGTGAGTCTTGGTTGTGTAAAAGCAGACTGAGCAAGCCATGGAGAGCAAGCCAGTAAGCAGCACTCCTTCATGGCTGTTGCTTCAGTTCTGGCTCCAGGTTCCTGCCTTGACTTCCTGCCTTGACTTTGCTTCATGATGGACTACAAGCTGTCAGCTGAAATAAACCCTTTCCTCCCTAAGTTGTTTTGATCACGGCCTTTATCACAGAAACAGAGAGCAAACGAAGGTCAGGTATTGTGATATTTCTAGCTATGTTCTTTCTTCTTTGGCTATTTGTGGTCTTCCACAGTTCCATATGAATTCTTAACCATTTCTAGCCAGAAGGACCCCCCACCCCCCGCCCTAGCTTGTTTCCAGTCTTGTTGGGAGGCCAGCAGAAGTCACAGTGCTTTCATCAGAATTCCTGTAACTTCTGTGATATAGCTTATTTTACCCCAGAGGCTTGTTTCCAAGACCTCTGGATATTCCCCAGAGGCCTGGTTTCCTCCTCACTTGGTGGTGATTTTCTAGACCCTTGTTTACGACTCAAGTCTGACACATGTTATTAGTAAAGGTTCACTTACTGCACACGCACAGAGAAGTTGAGGGGGTGCTCAGGACAGCCTAGCGGTTCTCAGCTGCACTGGGCAAACAAGGCTGAGGGTGGCTTTTTCCTCCCACAGTCTACACCTCTAAATCATCTTTCTAACCCAGGTCCCACAGGGAACATGCTTACCAGATTCTTGGCCCATGTTAGATGCTCAACAAGTAGTTGTTCACACTCACGCTTTTACACTCCCCTGCCCCCCCCCCGGGGTCTAGGGATGCTGAATGCTTTTTAAAAATGTTATTGTCTATTTGTGTTTGTTCATTTAATTAGCCCATTTATTGAATAGCAGTTTTGTTTTATTTTTGTTTAATTTTTGTGGTTCTTTGTAAATTATGTAATTATGTTAGCTCCTTGTTTGAATTATGGATGGTAAATATTTTTTCTCCCATTCTGTGGGCTGTCTGCTCTACTGATAGTTGACTATGCTGGGCAGAAACTTTTTATTTTCATGTCATTCCGTCTCCTGATTCTTAGGGCGAGTTTCTGTGCTATTTGTATTCTAGTATGAATTTCTTGCCTACCCCAGTGTCTTAAAGAGTATTCACTGTGCTTTCCCCCAACAGCTTCAGTGTTTCGAGTTTTAAATTAAGGTCTTTTGATCAACTTTGAGTTATTTTTTATAGGGTTAAAGATATGGGTGTAATTCCATATCCTGGATGATAGGTTTTTCTAGCACCACAGCCTTTGTTTATTTCTGGGTCTTCTTTTCTGTACTATTAGAGTCTACCAGTCTGTTTTTATATCAGTACAGGCTGTCTTTGTCACTGTGGCTCTGCAGTGTCGTTTGAGGTCAGGTATTGTGATATTTCTAGCTATGTTCTTTCTTCTTTGGCTATTTGTGGTCTTCCACAGTTCCATATGAATTCTTAAATTATCTTTTTCTAGAACTGTGAAATATGACATTCGAATTTTGATTAGTATTGCATTGGGATTTGTGGAAATCTTTTGGTAAGCCATTTTTTTTGTGTGATATTAATTCTGCCAATCCAGAAGCATGGAAGGACTTTCCATCATCCAGTGTCTTAACAAAGGTATTTTCAAGTCAATACTTATTGCTGTTCTACTCACAACAGCAAGGAAATGGAACCAGTTTAGATGTCTATCAGTTGATGAATGGATAATGAAATGTGGTGCATACACAAAATGGATATTATTCAGCTGTAGAGAAAAAGGAAACCACGAAATTTAAAGGGTGATGAATGGACCTAGAAAGTATAATATTAAATAAGGTATTACAAGCTCAGAAAAAAAATCACATATTCTCTCCCACATGTGGACCCTAGCTTATAATGTACATATATATATATGTAAATAGGTGTAATTGTGATTATAGACTAAGAAAAGCAAACCAAGAGAGGGTAGTGTTTTGTGATGAAGAAGGATAGAGAATTGAAATAGAGATTTTTTTTTTCTAGTTTCAACACCATCATAATTCCCTCCTGTTAGTTTTTCAGCTGTGCTGTGTTCTTACCCTGCAAGGAAATGTCATGAAACACGACAGAATCTACTAACAAGAGTTTTATTAAAGGTAAAGGGACAGAGAGTGAACAGGCCTGCGGGAAACACGTGTGTGGAGAAGAAGAAGGAACCGGGAACATGGTGCCAGATTTTAAAGGCTGGGCGTGGACAGATCAGCGTCACTACTACACGCAAGCGTGTAGATCACATGGCCACGTTGTGCACCTATGTGGCCAATGGAACGTCATGGATCTTGGTCACGCGAGATGCCCTGACCCGGAAATGGCTATCCTGACCTGGACCTGGCTAGGCAGAAGTGTCCGCCAGGCATATGCGAATACGCCTGACCGTGGGGGCTTGTTGTAAACCTTTCACCTCCTACTTCCCCATACCCTCCTACTTCACTCCACCCTTACCCATGCTGGATATATGAGTTTAATTTTCTGTGTGTTGAAGTAATGAGAACCATTTCTATGTTCCAAAGGAATCCAGTGTGTGCTTTTTCACTGAGGCGGTGATTGTGAAATCAGGCTTTCTAACTCCATTGACCATTCGTGCAATAGGAATTAGGTGTGAAGAGTTACGGAGTACAGTTTTTCATATTGACTCACCAAGAAAAAAGTGATTTTTTTTTTTTTTTGGTTCTGGGGGAAGGGGATCTATAACCTTAAATTTTTTCCATAATATTTTTCATTGATTACTTGGGAATTTCACATCATGAACTCCGAGCACACTCTCTTCCCAGTCCTTCCAGGTCTACATCCCCCACTCTTGTAACCCTTCCCCAAAAGGAGGAGGAGGAGAAAACGAGGAAGAGGAGGAGGAGGAGGAGGAGGAGAGGAGGGGGAGGGGGAGGAGGAGGAGGATGAGGAGGAGGAGAAGAAAAAGAAGAAGAAAAGAAGAAGAAGAAGAAGAAGAAAAGAAGAAGAAGAAGAAGAAGAAGAAGAAGAAGAAGAAGAAGAAGAAGAAGAAGAAGGAGAAAGACAAGTCTAATATGTGTTGCCCATGTACTCACTGAAGCATGGTCAAACACCCCATGGCCAACCCCTTAAAGAAAACAGTCCTTCTCTACCTGTACCCCCACCAGAAGCCGTCAGCATTCTTATCACAATTTTAAAGAGTTCTCTTCAATGGCTTTCTGTCCAGGCTGTTACTTTTTATGGGGGAGGGGCAGTTGTCAGAAAAGCCTTCCATGTCTCTCTCAACTGTGAGTCTGCAGTCATCAATACCATTGCAAAAGCAGGTTCCTTGCCCTTTACAGTCAGTGGGAGCAAGGATCATGGACTTACCCATGATTTCTGGTGACAGCATAGACCATAGACATTCAAGTGGTGTCTGGTTGTCAGCACGTGCCATGGACCTCAGCATGGTCTCCAGTGGCAGTACAGACCATGGACATCACCATGGCTTTCGGCCGCTTTCTGGGCCACAGACACACCATAGCCTTCAGCAGCAGCACAGCCCATGGACATCAACACAGACCTCGGCTGCAGTAGGACCATGGATCCAGACATGGCCTCAGCAGCATCATGGGACTACATAGCACTGTGGCTTCAGGTGGCAGCACAGGCCACTCACATCAACATGGCCCCCAGAGGCAGAACAGCCCAGGGGCATGTTGGCTTAGGCTCCAGCACAGACCACGGATATCCACATGGCCTTCAGTGGTAATACAGGCCACTGGACATCAACACAGGTCCTGGCTGCAGCAGGACTATGGACATCCACATGAACCTGGGGCTTCAACACAGCCCGGGGCAGCATACTACGGATACCAAGGTGACCTCTAGGGGCAGCAACGGACCTTAGAGTTCCTTTGAGGAGGTCCAATCTAGAAAATAAACCTTTCCTCATCTTAGACACCACGTCACGTTGCTCATAACCAGGGTGATTGTGCGCTGGGCAGAGAGTTCAGGGGCTGAGTCAGAGTGCAAGATCCAGGCTGCTGCACACCACCTGTCAACCCTACTAGGCAACAACATAGTCCCCTGTCCACCACAGGCTTCTCTCACACCCATCTCTAGTTCTGGCTCTCTCCACTGCTCACTCACTGCTTCGTTCCTCTATCTTTCCCACCTCGGAGGCATTGGAAACTGTGGTGTGTCACATGATTATATATATTGCCCAGACAGATTTACATGCAAATATTCATTGCAACAAGTCATTGGTCTGGTTCAAGGTATCTGGTTCTGAAGCACCACACATACTGGACCATTGCTGATACTCCTCTCAGATACGCTGCTGTTGCCCAGAGTCAGGGTGATGTCGCAGCTAGGCAGGGCATCCCGGGGCAGGTTCTGGGAGAGCTCCTGGCTGTTGCACACCTCCCTGCCCTTGAGGTCTGCCATTCCGAGGAGGCTCTCCAGGCTCCACCTTTGTGCTTGCAGCCTGTGGGCAACACTGCTGCCTCGAATTCTCAGTCTCCCAGCAGCAAGCAGTACCGACTGCAGCTGCAGAGCTCTGCGCTGGGAGCTGGCCCTGTTCAGCAATGACCTGTTTCTGCACGAGCCCCGAGCTGCCCCACATCTCCCTGTCATTAGGGTTGGCAGCCACACGGCTCATCAGAAACGGCGTTTGTCCTTGCAGCCTGCTGCGAGCTGAAACTCGGCAGCAAAGGGTGTAGATTTGTCATTCTCCTTGCGCGTGCCTCTGGTCTGCCATCTTTCCTTCCAGTTCCGTCAGTCCACATTTTAAAAGCATCTGCCCATAAGATTTGACTTTTGTGAGTGAGTGTGTATGTGTGTGTGTGTTTTGTTTGTTTTTGAGACAGAGTTTCCCTGTGCAGCTTTGGTTGTCCTGGACTCACTCTATAGACCAGGTTGGCCTCAAACTTAGAGATCCACCTGCCTCTTAAGTTGTTCAGGAGTTACTACGGACTCTGCGGACTCCTCTTCCGGCTGACGCAGACTTCTCTTCCGGCTGACACAGACTTCTCAGAGCTCCTTGGCAGGTGCTAAGGGGGTGACACCATCTTTGTTTTCTAAAACCTGAAATTTTTGTCTCTCTTTTTCCCCTTAAAATGAAATTAGATCCATCTATGTAGTGTTGTTTAATATGTAAATTGCACTGCTCTGTGTGCTGGCTAATGTTTCGTCAACGAGACACAGCTAGAGTCATTTGGGAAGAGGGAACCACAGTTGGGAAAATGCCTCCACCAGATTTGCCTGTGGGCAAATCTGTGGGGCACTTTCTTGGTTGATGATTGATGTGGGAGGTTCCAGCTTGCTGTGGGTGGTGTCTGGAAAGCAGGCTAAACAAGCCATGGAGAGAAAGCCAACAAGCAGCACTTCTACATGACATCTGCATTAATTTCTTTCCTGATTTCCCTGGATGATGGACTATAAGCTGTACACTGAAATAAACCCCTTTCTCTCCAAGTTGCTTTTGGTCACAGTGTTTTCTCAGAGCAATAGAAACCTAATCTGCCCGGTCCCGCGGGCCAGGTTATTTGATGAGACCCGAGGAGGCACCTCCTGAAAGATCAATGGGGGCGAGAGAGAAAGGAGACCAGGCGCATAAAGGAAGACAGAGACATTCTGAGTTGCATCGAGGTCTCCGTTTATTGACTGGGTATTGAGGCTTATAAACAGGGCTTCAGGCAGGGAGGGGGAACAGGGGAAGCACTAAGAGAATGGAAAATTCCTAAGGGAGGGTGAGGTCGTTTTGGTCCCAGGCCCCTGCAGCTGGTTGATTAGCAGGTATTCCAGGAAGTTGTACAGCCCGCGGTTAGGCCAGGAACTTCCTGCCTTTGTAAGGTTTGATAAAGTAAGGACGCCACTGTCCAGAATCGGTCCCCAACAGTTCCCCCTCTTTTCTCAAAAATGGATCAAGTCCATGTGATCGGGGTGGTCCGAGAGAGTCCCTGTCTTAGGCTACACAGGGGGCTTCCCACGCTCGGCAGCATGCCGTGTTGAGCCGGTCTCGGGCGACCTCTGTATGCTGTTGTCTCCGGCGTGGGCCCTGTACTATTCCCGTCATTGAGTACCCTCTAGCAGGACCATGGGGACGTTAGGGCCTTAGGACACTGAATCTGAGTCCTTGATGGGGCTCCTGGCTGGCCTCCTCGGAATCTACTCTGTGATAATGAATCGAGACGTGTTGTGGTAAGGCCAAATCAATCTGATTTTTTATAAACTGAGTCAACCACTGAAAGGCCCAGGGACCAAAAGTCAAACCACCCGTGCTGATTTTCAAACTCCCTTTTTCTTTGAGCCAGCCTTTCCCTTAATTTTTCCATCGATTCCCTGACAATACCAGTATGGTCGGCATAAAAGCAGCATTATCCCTTCAAGGCTGCACTTAATCCCCCCTCCTTTAAAAATAGTAAATCCAGACCTCTTATGTTTTGTAACACAACCTCAGAGAGCAAGGTTAAAGATTTCTCCAGAGCAGAAATGGATCTTTCTATGGCCTCTAGGTCAGTAGTCATAGCCATTTGTAACTGCATAAGGTGGTTGCTCTGCACGAGGGCAGTAGTTCCTGTACCAATTCCTGCAGTGATGCCCCAATACCTAACAAGAGGGCAATAGTCATAGACACAGGTTCTCGAGTGTATCTGCCTCTCTGCTCAAAGAATTCATATCGGAGACTAATTGGACCAGAACATAGGAGTTTTCCCATTATCAATGGCAAAGTGAGCTTCCCCTTATTTAGTTTTTGCCATCTGCAAGTGTGTCATGGGTTCAGAGGTGGATATTGGAATTCTAGCATCCTCAGTTTAGTGGTACCCAGACATGAATCATCATTTAGTTAAGACATCAGTGATATAAGAGCCAACAGTAATTAGCAGAAGCACAAGGCCAAAAGCCTTATGATGGCTGACAGAGTTCCTTATCCTCAAGGAACTTGGAACTTTATCTCAGGTTCCCTATGACAAGAAATTCCCTTTAGAGCTAACATTCCAGGGTGGGGGGGGAAACAGGGTCGATGTTTTCTCTCTTCTATAATTACTTCCTGCTGACATTGGGACGTTGTTATCAAGGCCCTGGAAATCCAGAATGTTAGTCAAAGACAAGAGGGAATGTTCTATTGACCAGCTGAAGAGATGGTATACATATCGGCTGAATTGGTCCATATCAGCTTTCAGCAAGTTCAGGGCTCATAGTCATTTGCAGTAGGTTGTCACCAGCAAATGATGCTTGGATGTATCTGTCAGCCAAGTGGAAACCTGTTGAGATAGATATAAACTAGGAACAGGAGTTAAAACTTATGAACTTATTTGGAACTTTTAGACCCATAGTCTTAGTAATTGTAGTATTATCAATTTGCCCTGAAATCCATAGTGTCTTTTCTATCTAGAGAACCAAGAATAGATTAGACTGAAATTTCCTTGGCCCAATGAAAAGCATCTGTAAGTCTATATTTAGAACCTTTTTTAAAGAGACTTATTAGCTTTAATTAATTAATCCATTGGCCAATCAATTACTAAGCTGAGAAAGCTATAGCTAGCCCAGTCATCAATGTCATCAAAGATCTGAGAAGGATAAACTTTACCTGAGTGCAGACTTTTAAGTCTATTTAAAAAACAACATAGATTATCCATTACTCAGACTGTCATCATCCCAGGCTCCTATAGTCTTCATAGTGTTGGCAGGACAGGTGTCAGGACAGCATTGTCCACAATTCAGGTGGCATCTTCTTGTCATTGTTCCATTTCTTCTTTGGAGACCTTGGGAGTCATTGCTAGGAGCTGGGGAGCTCAGAGTCTCTGTTTGCTATAGTAAGCTTTTTATCAAATAATGTAAATGCCATATTCATCAGATCTTTCACAGGTTTGAGGACCATTATCTATTAAATGTATCTGAGCCAAACAAATCTAGGCCTAATCTTGAAAATATCTCTGTTTGGTAACAATAACCAGACCAATTTGTTCTCCTATAGATATATTAGTCAAATATACCTCTCAGTTTTTTTTTTAAATAGAACAGTTTATGCTTTAAACTAGTATCTGAATAGCCAGATGACTAGTATTAACTTGTATTTCTTAACACAAAGGACATGCAAACTCAGACATTCAAAACCAAACATACATGTGGCCACATTTTTCATTCATACCTGTAGAGTAGACAGACATTTTTACAACTATGACCCATTGGAGTCTCAATGTAACAGCAGAATAGCAAGACAAAGAAATCTGAAACATGTTTCATTTTTTTTTTATATATCTCAAGTCATTTTTTATAAAAACA
Source organism: Peromyscus eremicus (assembly GCF_949786415.1). Classification (NCBI taxonomy): domain Eukaryota; kingdom Metazoa; phylum Chordata; class Mammalia; order Rodentia; family Cricetidae; genus Peromyscus; species Peromyscus eremicus. The sequence continues at coordinate 21,364,196 of NC_081430.1, read as the reverse complement.
TTATATTTTATCTTAACCAGCAATAATTTGAAACCAAGTCTCTTAAATGATGGCAAGTATTTGTAACCCACTGAACTCAAATGACCAAAACCCATGTAAATTTTTATTTTTCCTGTGGAAACAAAAGCATAATTTTCCCAGTATCTTGAACTGGTAATTTAACATTTCTTTTTAAGCAATATCAGGACAGAGAAGGGTTAACAAGAGAAGCTGCTGGCCGGCAGAAGAGACCTTGAAGTTATCACAGTAAAGGAAGGGAGGGTCAGATTCTCTCTTTAGTGTTCACACAGTTTTTGTCAGTTGCAGGCAGTCCCCATTGCCCTGTCCAAAGCTCGCATCTTTGCCTGCCTGTATGGAGAGCACACACCCCACCCTCCTGAGAGCAGCCAGCTGGCTGCAGTCCTGATAGCAAGAGAGCTAGGGAGGGACGGAGGTGGCCTTTGTTATGCCTCTCTTTCCTCCTTTTCCTCTAGGAAAATAAGGGAGGTTAGTCCAAGAACAATGACAGCCTGATGTGCTCTGGGGGGGGGGGTAACCCTCCAGGCTCAATCACATCAAAAACAATCCAGACTCGAGGATCTCTGTCCTTGATCAAACAGACATCAGGGGCTTCCACATCCCTGTCAGTCAGACATGCACCTTTTTTTTGTTTTGTTTTGTTCATACATTTTATTATTCTGTGTCAGTTCTCTCTCTACACAGCTTCTATTCTGCTCTCATGTCTAGCTCCTTTCTTGCCTGATTTCTCTATATTTATCTACCTCTAGGTTCTATCTTAATTCCTTCATATAGTTCTGACCCTTCTAGGTTCTCATCTATCTAGTTCTTTCCCCTATCAGCTCCTCTCCCATCTCCTTCTCTCTCATCTGGCTCTTCCTCATCTTGTTCTTCCCCATCTGGCTCTTCCTCATCTTCCATCTCGTTCCTCTAGTCCTCTCTTCTAGCCCTTCAATCTAGTTCTTCCCCATCTCAGTTTGTTCCTCTTAAGTTCTTACCCATCTAGTTCTTCCATTCTCTTTTCTCTTCTCCTTTCTGTGCCCTGGAAGTCCCGGTATATAAAAGGGAGAGTCCGAGCTAAACTGTGTAAAGCTATTACTTATCATTCACCTCTCCTAGGCGGTGTCTCCTTGTGGAATTTACCTTAAGTCAGGAGACTTGTATGTGGGTGGTTATCACTGTAAGTCCTCGGAAATTGGGTGACCACCTGGGCGGTGTCTCCTTGTGGAATTTACCTTAAGTCAGGAGACTCGCCTGTGGGTGGTTATCACTGTTAATCCTCGGAAGTTGGGTGACCACCTGGGTGGTGTCTCCTTGTGTCCTTGAAAATGGCTAGGGGAGATATCTGATTCCAGAGAAAGCCTTTCCTGGGGCTGTTCTCCAAATGCCTGGAATGTGTATGTCTAGAGAGTGATCAGTGCACATTGTTAGCCCTTCTTAGGGGAAAATCAATTGGGAAAACTATGAAGGCACACATGATTTTTATAACAGAATACAGCTGATATATAACAAGCCAAGTAACACCAAAAACTCCTTAGGATTTGGCTTCCTCTGGAGGAATTCCCTGATTCCTCCAGGTAGTGACTTTGCCATAACCAGCTGAGTTCTTATGATATATTCCTACAGCCTGCAGCAGTTCCCCTTTTTTCGTTTAGTTAAAAAAATTTTTTTTTCTTGGAAGAGAAGGAGAGAGTAAAGTAACAATGATCACAACAAAACATATAAAAAAACTGCACAAAATGGCTCTGACAAATTCCCGGGACAAAATACAAGGTGGCACTTCCTCCCATTGTGGGGGAAGATACCCAAAGATGCTCCTAAACCAAATCATCACCTCTGAGGTGGCTTTAGGGCTCTGGGACGTCTCCCTTCGCCGCCAGGTTCACTGTCCGGACACGTCTGCCCCAGTGAGAGCCTGCAAAGTACAAATCGATCGACTGGAACAAAACAAAAGTAACATGACAGAGACACAGACAGGACAGAGAGCGCTCTTACTGGTAGATGTCAATAAACCTCTGGACCCTTGGGTGTCAGGCAGGGGGAGTTTGAGAGAAAATCCTCTGCAAGGGCTAGTAAATGTGAAACACGCCCATCTCCCTCTGCTTCCTTTAGAACATCTCTAATCACACCATAAAAACTAAAAAAGGCGTCGGGGACACTTTCCCCATCTCTGATTAATTTGTTAATATCTTTTCCAACCTTGTTCCAAGTCAGAGGGTGAATTCCTGGTCCATTAATCACTAACCAGGGACATTTCTCCTCCGCATATTGGAAGAATTTTATCAAATCCTTTTTCTTAACTCTTATTCCTCTCTCCCTAAGATTACCTTTTCATCTCCTTAGAAAAACATCCTCTTTAGATAAATTTTTGCCCATGATCGATGGGACGACATACTTACCTCAAGACTCTCCCGCGTTGCACGAGTGATGCAGTCCGGGCGTCTCTACCCTGATCCTCTCCGGGGCCCCTTCCGTTGTCCGTCGTCCGGCAGGTCACCGTGCCTCGAGCCCCACGTTCGGGCGCCACTTGCCCGGTCCCGCGGGCCAGGTTATTTGATGAGACCCGAGGAGGCACCTCCTGAAAGATCAATGGGGGCGAGAGAGAAAGGAGACCAGGCGCATAAAGGAAGACAGAGACATTCTGAGTTGCATCGAGGTCTCCGTTTATTGACTGGGTATTGAGGCTTATAAACAGGGCTTCAGGCAGGGAGGGGGAACAGGGGAAGCACTAAGAGAATGGAAAATTCCTAAGGGAGGGTGAGGTCGCTTTGGTCCCAGGCCCCTGCAGCTGGTTGATTAGCAGGTATTCCAGGAAGTTGTACAGCCCGCGGTTAGGCCAGGAACTTCCTGCCTTTGTAAGGTTTGATAAAGTAAGGACGCCACTGTCCAGAATCGGTCCCCAACACTAATCTAAGACACTATACATACAGTAAAGTAGGGTTAAAATGGCTTTTAAAATACATGCACACACGAACTCCTTAGCCCTGTTGTGGCCTCTACAAACATGTCCACTGTGAGTCCCTTTGGTGGGTCCCCAAAGAAAACACCGCACAGGCAAAAGGAAGGTTGGATTCGTGTCCCATGGTGACAGCCTCCCAACGGGCTTTTCATTTGGAGGATGCTGGTGGACTCGGTTATTGTGTGTGTGCTGGGGAGTGTGTCCTCACACATACCCTGGCCACACTACCCAGGAGATGCTTTTCAACAGATGGAACCCACAAACACAGGGGTGAAGACTCTTAAAGAGTGGGCAAGGATTCCATAAGGAGGCAGCTACATTTGTGTGCTCACCCAGAGTTCTCAGATCTCTTGCTTTCTAATGGTTGGTTGTAAGCATTTTCTTCAAGACAGACCGCCCTCGGCAGGACGGTGGAAGAAAGCCGTGTTCGAAGTCTGATTTGATTGGCATATGTGGACCTCTTATGCTTTCCAAGTCAAGTCCAACTATCTAAGAATGGCCCAGTCTCGTAACTCAGACCCTGTGGGCATGCTGTTCTGGACAGGGACCTTGTTGGTGGAGGCATCAGAGGGGAGGCGTGGGTGGTTAGGCTGAGTCACTTGTAGAAAAGCTGTGTTCCTGAATTTCTGTGATCCTGTGTTATCAGAAGCTTCTATTTAAGAGGGCAATATCTCCCAAACTGCTTTAAAGATGCACTTATTAACCCACTCCCCTCTTCTTTCAAAATACAATAATTTTATCGCAATTATTGAAAACAGAACGTGAAATCCAAGCCAGGCATCCTGAGGCCATCTTGAACTACACAGAAAGTCAGTGTCTGTCTGTCTTTCTTTCTAAAGTCTCTAAATGCAGCAATGGGTCAAATGGTTCAGTGCGGTAGGTCCCTGATGAGAACATACAGAGATATTTGGGCTAGAAGGTAAACTAAACTGGGACATTTGAGAATTGGTTTGCATCTCCCTGAGCAGAATACCTGAAGTGAATCTACCAGCCAATGACCTCTAGTTTCCTTTCAGCTGTTGCAATAAAACACTCTAATAAAAAAAATATTAGAGAAGGAAAGTAGTTATTTCAGCTTAAGATTTACTGTCTATCATGGACTAAAGTCAGGGCAAGAACTCAAGCAGGAACTTGAAGCATGGAAGATGTTCCTTTTGCTCACTCTCAGGTTGATGCTGAGGTCACTTTCTTATATAGCTCAGGACCTGCCTAGGGAATGGTGCTGCTCATAGTGTGCCGGGCCGTCCTGTATCAATTAACAATCAGACATTCCCGTATGCCCATCTCATCTGGGTGATCCTTCAATTAAAGCTACCTCTCAGAAGACTAGGCTGTGTCAAGTCTGTTAGTACATGTGCAGCGTGGGTCTAACATCTTACGTCATCAGGGGGCACAGTCCCCGCCTTAAAAAGCCGGATGTGGACCCCCACCCCTCTCTCTTCCCGTGTTTCCTCTCTCTGTTCTCACTCTGCTCCCTCCCCCAGGCCTGGCCCTCTCTCTCCCCCCTTTCCCTCCTATAAAGCCCTAAAACTAACATTGGGTTCTGCCATAGCCTGTGACTTTTCCGCTGACCAACCAGCACCATATTACCATCAAAGTTGATGGTTAAAACTAACTAGGACACCCTGCTAATCTGAAATGTGGGGAGAGGAGCAAGCTTGAAGAAGTAGGGGAGGAGAAAAAAGTATTAGGCAAGAAGGGTGCTCACCGGAGAAACAAAGGACAAAGGTTCCTTTGATGTAGAAACATTTTTACTTTTTGGGGAAAAATTGTTGTTTTCAGCAGCTTCAGGACCATCTCATCTTTGAGTTCCTTTCCCTCCAATCATGAGCAGTTCATTAGAAACCCATGCAAACAAACTTCTGGAGCCAGAAGATTGTCTCTGGCTGGATCCCCACTAAAGTAGCCACAGGGTCACTGGTCACTGACCATTTCCCTGAACTAGGGGTGTGGTGTGCCAGGGCTGGTGAGGTTGACTGCTGGCCTTGCTGAGTCTGGAGCATGCCCTGATGCATCAGGATGCAGAGCGGGCCAAGGCAGATGTGTGGGGTGTGGACACTGGCAGATGTGGCCACAGGGGCAGCCAGAAGAAAGGTGACAGCTGGCATGCGTTCCGCGTGTAGACCACAGGAGAGGGGTCACGTCATCTTGCTGTGCCAGGAGGGAGGCAGAGCAAGTCACACATGACAACCGAGGAATGGGAAAACCGGCCGGCTTGTCTCCTCCCTTCCTGTTACGGCAGCCCAGGGATGACTTGGAATGCTTCCTAGTACTCAGATGTCGGAACCACTGCTTTCTCGAGGGCTTGTGAAGGAGCCCTGTCTCCAACTGGAGCAGCTCGCTGTGTAAACACAAAGGCTGCTCCGTGGACCCCACCGGTGGCATCTTGAGAGAGGTGCAGAATGGGACACAGAGTCTTGCCTAGCTGTCTGGACCACGTGTCACACCGTGGTGGGCAACGTGAACAACAGGAACAGCAGAATCTCTGTGGCCTTATAAAAGTCCCAGGCGGGAGTCTGACCACATAGAGGTCAAAGTGACAAAGAATCTGGCTTCATCCCGAGGCAGCCACCTCACATCGGGTCTGTAGACCTCTGCTGGCAGCCAGCTCCTCAGGTGCGTGACAGTGTTCTTCCCTCAGGGCACGTGTGGCCCAGGATGTGGGAACAGCACTGAACAGATACTGAACTTCAGATGTGGAACCTAGCATAGTCCACCAAGGAGTGCTCCAGTCCACATACAACTAGCCAGGTGGGTGGACATTCCCTTCCTTTTAGTAGGGAGGAGACTGAAGTAGCCTTCTCAAGGCAACACAGCTGATAGGGCGTGAGCCTGGGTTCTTTAGGGGTCTCCATGGAGCTTCTTTGGCTAACAACTCAATCATATGTAACCCATTCATTCCCTGCACTGGAGGTTTCACTGGGTGACGGTAAATGTCTAGTTGGGCCTTCGTCTTTCCCATTTTGTCTTTCCCGTTACTTGATGATTCCATTGAGATTTATTTCATATATGTATATATTTGAAGAAGATTCTACTGTATTAGGTATCCATAGTACCCCTCAAATGACCCTTGCTTTTAGCCGTTCCTCCCTGTAGTCCCTCCCTCACCCTGCGCTCTTCCCTGTGTGCCCTCCCTCTTTGCTATCCTGTGTTGGGTCCTCTGTTTCAGTCCTCCCTCCTCCAACCATAACTACTTTATTTCCCTTTTTGACTTAGTTAGGGTTTCTATTGCTGTGACAAAACACCGGGACCAAGAACCAAACTGGGGAGGACAGGTTTATTTGGCTTACACTTATAGCCCATCACTGAAGGAAGTCAGGACAGGAACTCAAACAGGCAGGAACCTAGACACAGGAGCTGATCAAAGGCCTTGGACAGGTGCTGCTAACTGGCTTCTTCTTCATGGCTTACTCAACCTGCTTTCCATCAGTCCAGGGATGACGTCACCCACAATGGGCCCTTCCCCATCAATCACTGATTAAGAAAACATGCTACAAGCATTCCTGGATCCTCATCTTATGGATGCATTTTCTTTCCTGTGGGGGGTGAGGGGTGGGGTGGGGTTTGAGACAGGATTTCTCTTTGTAGCCTTGGCCATCCTGGAATTCACTCTGTAGACCAGGCTGGCCTCGAACTCAGAGATCTGCCTGTCTCTACCTCCCAAGTGCTGGGATTAAAAGCATGTGCCATCACTGCCCAGCTATGGAGGCATTTTCTTGATTGAAGTTCCTGCCTCTCAGATGACTTTAGCTTGTGTCAAGTTGGCATAAAACGTTTTATCCAGAACTCCTTCCCTGGGAGATCCAACCGTCCCCCAAGTCCCTTACTCTACACTTAAAACCTCTGTGGTTATATGGGTTGTAGCTTGCTTGTCAATGACTTAACAGCTAACATCCACATATAAGTGAATACATCCCATATTTGTCATTTTGGATTTGGGTTACTTCACTCAGGATGATTTTTTCCTAGCTCCATCCATTTGCCTGCAAATTTCATGATTTCATATTTTTAAGAGCTGAGTAATATTCCATTGTGCAAAGGAACTATAATTTTTTCTTTATCCATTCTTCTGTTGATAGACATCTAGACTATTTCCATTTTCTGGCTATTATGAATAGAGCAGCAATGAACATGATTTAGCTAGTGTTTTTATAGCAGCATGTAGAGTCATTTGGGTATATGCCCCAAAGGGGTATAGCTGGGTCTTGAGGGAGATCTATTCCCAGTTTCTGAGGAACCGCCATACTGATTTCCAGAGTGGCTGTACAAGTGTGCACTCCCACCAGCAGTGGAGGCGTGTTCTCCTCATTCCCCATCCTCTTCAGCATGAGCTGTCACTTGTGTGTTTGATCTTAGCCATTCTGACAGGTGAAAGATGAAATCTCAAAGTGGTTTTGATTTGCATTTCCTTGATGACTAAGGATATTGAACATTTCTTTAAATATTTCTCAGCCATTTGAAATTTTCTCTTTTGTGAATTCTCTGTTTAAATCTGTACCTCATTTTTAAATTTGGTTGTTTTCTTTTTTTCTTTCTTTTTTGGTTTTTTCAAGACAGAGTTTCTCTGTGTAGTTTTGGTGCCTGTCCTGGATCTTGCTCTGTAGCCCAGGCTGGTCTCAAACTCACAGAGATCCGCCTGGCTCTGCCTCCTGAGTGCTGGGATTAAAGGCATGTGCCACTGTCACCTGGCTGGTTGTTTTCTTGATATCTAGTTTTTTGAGTTCTTTAAATATTTTGTATATTAGTTTCCTATTAGTTGGTAAAAAATCTTTTCCCATTCTGTAGGCTGTTGCTTTGTTTGAAAGATGGTTTCCTTTGCCTTACTAATTGTTGATCTTAGTGCCTGTGCTAACAACGTTCCCTTCAGAAAGTCTTCCCCTGTGCCAATGAGTTCAGTTTCTTTCCTATCAGATTCAGTATATCTGGCCTCATGCTGAAGTCGTTGGTCCATTTGGAGTTGAATTTTGTGCAGGGTCATAAGTATGGATCTATATAGATTCCTCTACATGTAGCCATCCAGTTTGACTAGCACCATTTGGTGAAGATGCTGTCTTTTTTTCCAGCGTCTATTCCTAGCTTTATAAAAAATCAGGTGTCTGTCGTTAATTCGGTTTTATGTCTGGGTCTTAAGTTAGATTCCATTGGACAATGTTTCTGATACCGTTTTTTATTGCTATAGCTTTGTAGTACACTTTGAGATTGAGGATAGTGATCCCTCCAGCAGTTCTTTTGTTATTCATGATTGTTTTATCTACCCCAGAATTTTGTGTTCCCATGTGAAGCTGAGAATTGTCCTTTTAAGAGCTGTGAAGAACTGTGTTGGAATTTTGATGGGGATTGCATTGAATCTGCAGATTGCTTTTGGTAAGATGGCCATGTTTACTTTGTTAATCTCACTGATCCATGAGCATGGGAGATCGTTCCATGTTCTGATATCTTCTTCAATTTCTTTCTTCAAAGACTTGATGTTTTAATCACACAGGTCTTTCACTTGCTCGGATAGAGTTACCCCAAGATATTTTACAATATTTGAGGCTATTATGAAAAGTATTGTTTTCAGTCTGTTTGTCATCTGTATATATGAGAAATGCTGACTTTTATGAATTGATTTTGTATCCAGCTACTTTGCTGGAAGTATTTATCAGTGGTAAAAGTTCCCTGGTGGGATTTTTAGGGTCACTTATATGTATTTCTATCTTGTCTTCAGTGACTGAGAATCTCCCTCTGTCTCTTATATAAGGAGATAAGGCTTACCTGTGAGGTTTTTGTTTGAATTCCTAAATTTTTCATTTCCACTTTTACCTCACTTTGGGTTTTCTTTATTGATTCTTTTTCTGCTTTCAAACCTTGAACTGTTTTCTTCATTTCCTTCCACTGTTTGTGTTTTCATAGGTTTCATTAATGAATTTATTCATAACCTCTTTAAGGTCCTTGATCATATTCATACTATAAAAACTTTGTTACTAGGGGAGGGGTTTTGTAACCTGAAGTTATATCGATTTTAAATGGCATTGCTTTTTTTATTTTTAAAAGTGTAGTTTTAACTTTATATGTATACGTGTGTGCCTAAGTGTATGCATGTGCACCATATATGTGTAGGTGCCCATGGAGGCAAGATGTGGGTGTTGGATCCCTGGGACAGGTGGTTGAGCCACCCAGTGTGGGTGCTGGGACCTGCATCCTCCACAAGAGCAGTGAGCACTTTGAACTCCTCAACTGTCTCTGCAGCCCCAATTATTATTTCCACACAGAGTCTCTTTGGGTAAGCTAGGTTTGCTTCAGACTCACTGAGTGTAGCCCAGGTTGGCCTCTAATCCATGATCCTTCTGCCTTCGCCTCTGTTGTGTGATATTTTGTTTGTGTTCTGACAAATAAAGCTTGCCTGGAGATCGGAGGGCAGAGCTGGCCACTAGTTAACCATAGAGGCCAGGCAGTGGTGGCACACACCTTTAATCCCAGCACTTGGGAGGAGGAAGCAGCAGGACCAGGAGTTCAAGGTCACCCTGGGCTACATGAGATTGAACCAGCCTAAAAGAGAAACAGAGCCAGGCAGTGGTGGTGCATGCCTTTGATCCCAGCACATGGGAGGTGGAGACAGGATCCCCGCCATTCCGTCTGAGCATTGGCAGAGGTAAGAAGTTTCTTGTGGCTGGCTTCTCTGCTTCTCTGATCTTTCAGTTTTTACCCCAATATCTGACTCCAGGTTTTTATTGTTAAGACCAATTAGGATCGTGCTTCACACCTCCAAGGTACTATCTATCACAGCAGATATGTATCATGACACCAAACCCGTTTTTTTTTTTTTTTTTTTTTGGTTTCTATTTCAGGTAATTCACTGTTGGAATACACAATTGCACACATCCACACATGCATATGTATATATTATACATACATACACATATCACACACACACACACACATTTTAATCTGTATCCTATCCTCCAGGTGCTGCCTGATTATATATAAGATGTTCTGATGTTACACTCAGGTTCTCATGCTTGCTAGAGAGTGCTGACTAAGCGGTCCCACCCCAACAGGACTCTATGGTGTAGATGTAACCAACCTTCTTATTAAATAAGAAACACAGAACCAATGCAAAGAAGAAAGCCAAGAGGTCAGAGCTAAGAGCTAAAACCTTATCCTTCCTCCTGCAGTGGTCCTACCTCTCCGAACCAGAGCTACCCCTGTGTTAAAGTCTTTATATAGAGTTCCTGTTCTGCCTTCTCATTGGTTGTAAACCCAACCACATGACCGCCTCGTCACGGCCTGTCTGTATAGAACTCCAGGTTTTCTATGATTGGTATTGAGATTAAAGGCGTGTGTATCCAATACTGGCTGTATCCCTGAACACACAGAGACTTACCTAGCTCTGCCTACCAAGTGCTGGGATTACAAGCATACGCCACCACTGCCCTGCTTTCCTACTATGGCTTGCTAATAGCTCTGACCCCCAGGCAACTTTATTTATTAACATACAAATAACATTTTAATACAAATAAAATATCACCATACTATGGTGTTCCTTTTTTTTTTCATTTCATTACTTTTTGCCCTGGTCTTTGTTTCTGGATGCCTTGTGCTTTGGAGTTTGGCTTGTTTCTTTGTTCTTTTCAAGACCTTGTGGCACTTTCTTAGGCCATCAGAGACCCCTGAGACTTTAGTGTCGGGACTCACACCAGTAAACTCACCTCTATCTTTCTAAGCTGTGTCCCAAAGGTCCTGGTAAGTTGTGCTTTCATTTTCATAGGACAATTTAAAAATTTAAAAATTCTCTCTAATTTTTAGGTGAATAATTGAATAACTATTGATAATAATAACAGAATAATAATTGAAGAATATATTATTTAATATTCACATAGTTGTATTTGCTATTAATATTTCACATTCATATCACATAAAGGATCTCAGATGTTTTGTTTTCCATTTCTTTCTGTATTGCATCTTCCTATCTGATACTCAACTTTCCATGTTTATATTTTATATGTAAATATAGTTATTTTAATCTTAAAAGCCTTAATATTAAAGACATGAATTGTTTATACAGCATATCTGTCTTATCATTACGTTCACTACTGAGTTTTGTGTCTTCTGGTTTAATTCTTGCTCATTATGGGATGATTTATGGGAGAGTGGGTTAAGCCTGACTGGTGTCTTTTTTGTTGTTGTTGTTGTTTTGTTTGGGAAGATTTACTTATTTATTTTATGTATATGAGTGCTCTATCTATGTGTAAAACTTTATGCCAGAAGAGGGCATTAGATCCCACTATAGATGGTTGTGAGCCACCATGTGGTTGCTGGGAATTGAACTCGGGACCTCTGGGAGAGCAGCCCGTGTTCTTAACCACTGAACCATCTTCTCCAGCCCTCTGACTGATGAGTTTGACCTTCCCCTGTCTCTATTTATTTCCTCCTCTTTAGGCTATTATTTCTTCTGTCTCTTTGAATAAGCCATTTTCCCCAGCCCCTTGACATTCTCATGGGCCTCTAGATTTCCAGTCACCTGGCTATTTACCCCTATAACGCATTTTGTGTTTCTGGAAATGTCTCAGTTCCTCTTCCTTTTTTCTTCTGTTTCTTCTTGACTGTGCATTTCCAAATGACCCGTTTACGCTCACTAAATGTCTTTTGCTTGCTCTGTTTAGCTACTGAGGTCGTGTTATTTTTAAAATTGCGTATTGATTGATTGTGTGGGTAGGTGTGCACACGCCACGATGCATACATGGAGGTCAGAAGATAACTTGTGGAAGTGCCTTCTCCCCTTCCACCATGTGGATTCCAGAGATGAAACTCCGCTCACCAGGCTTGGCGACAAGTGCCTCATGATTTAACAAAGTGCATTTGGTTGTATGTCTAACCTTCTAATGGATTACTGTTCTCCTCCTGGATATACCAGTGAACATCAGGGAAGAAAAGAAAAATCAGGGTCACAAAAATGAGGGGAAATCACTGTGGCAGGCAAGTCAAGCTGATGTTACCGTCAGCCACTCTCTCTGGAGACAGCTTGAGCTCACACAGCTGCCTCTGGATTCTCTGGGGCTACCTATCGTGCCACAGGCAGCACCTGTCCACTTGAAACGGAGGCACAGTGGAGGGCTGAGGTGTCATGACTGCAGCGCTTGAGGTCTCCACAGGGTAAGAAGCTGCAGATGTTTGACGCCGGGCACACAGGCAACCTCCCAGGGTCTCTTTGGATATGAACTTTTGACATTTCCTGATTCTGTAGAGCCCGGTGCAATTCAATAAAGTGAGTTCCCATTTGCTTTTCTGCTTAGTCTGTTCATTTGGTGTGGTCACGTGAATGAGTCAGGACTTCAGCTTCTATATTCACACACTCACGTGTCACATAGGGAGTTTCATTTCCTGGAGGCTTTTTGTTGTTGTTGTTTTTGTTTTTGTTTTTGTTTTCCAAATGCTGTAACATTTCAAAAAATTGTGAAAATTTGTCACCAAAATTTGATGATCTGGGTGGGGACATTTAGGTGTAGTAGCTTCTTCTTTTGAATATTACTTAAATATCATGAGTTTTAGGACAAACTTTTCTAAATTTCTTAATTTTTTCCCTTTTTCTTTTATAGTACAGCCTCACCTACTGTATGTGAATTGTCCTTTCTGATGGTATGCCAAAGTGTTAACATTTTTTCCCTGGTAGGTCTAAACCTGTCACATCATGTGGTAAGCTCATTAGGTAAGGATGTTCTGCTGGACATCCCGAGTTGGTGGGTTTGGATGAGCTGCAGGGGTCCCGTGTTAAATGCCCCTCTATACAGCTGTCATTGAAAGTTTAAAAAGTGATTGACACTGGCTGACTGGTGAGCTGGATTCCCAGCCCCAAGGGAACTTGGGGCAGTGCAAAGGGATGGATTGGGGGCAGAGATGTACATCCTCTCTTTGGCTCCATCATGCACCCAAAATGACTGAGTGGTACTTAACTTATCTGACCTCGTTTCCAGCTATAAAAATTGGAGCTGCTGTGAGAATGGATACAACTTTCATAAATTTACCTTTCCCATGACCTCCAGCTCTGCTGAGAGTTCCTGAGACAGGAACCAGTTCTCTAAGGAGAAGCCCATTTAGGGAGGCAGATAAAAATATTTCTGGACCAGACAAGTTATGGGCATGCTGGTATAGGCTTTGTTGATCTAACCTGTAATGATTCTGACAATATTAAGGATGACCATGCTAGTAATCCATACCAGGATGGACAGGGGAGCTATGGGCAGTCTGAGAAAGGCCAAGCTGTCCCCAGTGAGTTATACAAAGAGAGTGAACTGCTACAGGGAAAAGGAAAGATTTCTACCTCAAAGCCAATAACCCCCTTTATGTCTAGCAAGACAAAGTATTTATGTGAATTGAAAGCAACCTTGAAAAATACTGTTTTACTTTTTGTGAGATTATACTACAACATTTCTCCCCTCCTTTTTCCTTCCTCAAAACCTTCCCATACATCCCACCTTACTCTCGTTCAACTTCATAATCTCCTTTTTTAAATTTGTATTGCATGCATAAATGTATATGCATATACATACATATTACTAAACATAAGCTGCTTAGTCCTTATAGTGTTACTTGTATGCTTGTTTTCAGGGCTAACCATTTGGTATTGGATAACCAATTGGTGTGGTCTTCCTGGGGAAGACTATTTCTCCCCCTTTCAGCATTTCTCGGTTGCCTATAGTTGTGTAGGGTTGAAGCCTCATGGGCTATTTCCGGTCCACATCGGCATATCCATTGGTGGCATCCTTATTCAGCTCATATTTGGGCAGCTGTCTTGGTGAGACTTTCTGGGGGTAGCTTCTGATATTCCTAGGAGACACAATCGCAAAGCAAACTCCCTGAACATCTGGCTCTTAAAATCTTACCACTCTCTCTTCTACAGTGATCTCTGAGCCTTAAGTCTGGGATTGTCTTGTACATGGGTCCACTGGGACTGGGCTCCACAACTCTGTATTTTGATTGGTTGTGGTTTTCTGCACTGGTCTCCATCTGTTGCCAAGAGAAGTTCCCTTGATGAGGTGTATAAGGAGAAATGTTCAGAATGATGTTAGGGATTTTAAAGATTTATTTATTTGCCGGGTGGTGGTGGCGCACGCCTTTAATCCCAGCACTCGGGAGGCAGAGCCAGGCTGATCTCTGTAAGTTCGAGGCCAGCCTGGGCTACCAAGTGAGTTCTAGGAAAAGGCGCAAAGCTACACAGAGAAACCCTGTCTTGAAAAAAAAAAAGATTTATTTATTTATTATGTGCATTGATATTTTGCCTGCATATATGTCTGTATGAGAGTATCAGATCCCCTGGAACTGGAGTTACAGACAGGTGTGAGCTATCATGTCAGTGCTGGGAATTGAACCTGGGACCTTTGGAAGGGCAGCCAGTGCTCTAAACCACTAATCCATTTCTCCAGCCCTGATGTGAGGGATTTTGCTGGTTTAGTAGTGGTTACAGTCTCCTCCAATATCCACTTCACTAGTACTGAATAGTTAGCTGTTTTTCCAGTACCAGGCATGGTTTCCCTTTTGTTGAGCAGGTCTTAAGTCCAATTAGAGAGCGGTTGGTTAACTCCAAGGGAGTGCGCCACTGCAGCACCCGTAAGCTGATCGCTGATGTGCTTCACAGGTGGCACAGCTGGGTAGGATGATTGATTTTCCCCTCCTTTGGAAGCGTGCACAGTGCCTTCTGGTACCATCAAAACTAGTCTTTAGGGAGGAGGCATTCCATTTAGTTCCAGCTCAGGGGTCTCTGCACCCTGTGTCTGAAGTGCATGGTGTCTTCAGCAATACTTACCTTCCACCTCTAAGGGGCAAGCAAAAGTAACAGCATGGGCTGTAGGTAGTGAAATCACCTACTGTTAATGGATTGATGTTAATCTGTCTTTAAATCCGGTAGTTGATTTTTTTATTATAAAATTGGACACCCCAGAGTTTGGTGCACTTATGTTTTGGATAGTAATGTCTTCTTGGTTAACTGTTCTCTTGAGTAGAATGAAGTGTCCCTCTTTATTTCTCCAGGTTAAATTTTAGTTTGAAGTCTGTTTTGTCATTCATTAGGATAGTGACACCTTCTGGCTCCCTGGTCTCATTTGATTGGAGTACTTTTGTCCATCCTTTTACTCTAAGGCCGCGCCTATCTTTAAAACTAAGATGCATGGCCGGGTGGTGGTAGCACATGCCTTTAATCCCAGCACTCAGGAGGCAGAGGCAGGCTGATCTTTGTGAGTTTGAGGCCAGCCTGGTCTACAGACCGAGATCCAGGAAAGGTGCAAAGCTACACAGAGAAACCCTGTCTCGAAAAACCAAAATAAATAAATAAATAAAAAATAAATAAATAAATAAAACAAACCTAAGATGTGTGTTTCTTGTAGGCAGCAGATAGATGGATTTTTGTTTCTGGATCCATACAGTCGGTATCTTTTGATTAGAAAATTAAGGCCATTGATATTTAAAGTTAAAATTGAAATGTGTGTGTTAATTGTGGTCATCATATTATTATTTTTTTTTTGGTGTTCTTGTTTGTTCTTAATGGTATTTTTATGGCTTCAGATTTCTTTCCACCATTTCTCCACTGTGCTCTCATTTCTTTCTTCAGCCGAAAATGCTTCCTGTATTTTCTTTAGTTTGGTTTGTTGGATATAATTCTTTTGGGCTGTTTATGTCATGGAAAGTTTTTGTCTCTCTCTCAGTTAAGGTACATAGTTTTGCTGGGTAGATTTCTAGGTTGGCTGTCATAGTATTTTAGGACTTAGAATCCACTGCCCCAGACTCTTCTGGCTTTCAAAGTTTCCATTGAGAAATCAGCTGTTATTATGACGAATTTTCATTTATATTTGACTTGTGTTTTTTTTTCTCTTGCTGCTTTCATGTTGTTATGTACACTTAGTGTTTTAACTACGATGTGCCATGAGTAGTCTTCTTTTCTGATCTTGTCTATGTGGTGTTCTGTGTGCTTCTTGTATTTGTATGTGGGTGTCTTTCCTTAGTCTGGGGAAGTTTTCTTTTGTTATCTTGTTGAAGATCTGGTCTATATCATTGATTCTTCTTTTTCATCTATGTCTGTAACTCAAAGGTTTGTTTTCCTTCACAATGTCCCACATTTCCTGTTTTCCTTTGTGTGTGTGTTTTAAATATTTCTTATTTGTTCTAGATCCTCTGCTTTATCTTTGGGTCCTGATATTCTGTCTTCTGCTGGACTCACTCTACTCACAAGACTTTTGAGTTTTCTAGTTGAGCTACTGGGGTTTTCAATTCTGTCTTCATTTCAGCTCAACTCTTCAGTGTTTCTACCTGCTGTCTGAATCCTATTCTCAAGTGTTGGATTGTTTCAGTCATTTCTAGCAGCCTTATTTGTATTTTTCATTGCTTTTGTATTTTAAAAACACCCTCATCTTTTCTTGAGCATCACTCAGGCATTTATTCTCCTTAAAGCTCTTTCTCCTTAATTTCATTGAGCTGTTTGTGTTTTACTTAAATTCCATGAATTTTTTGATGAGGTTTATGATTGTTTTTTTAAATTCTGTGTTCTGGAATTAATCTCAGTAATTATCTTTGGCATTCGTGTCTACAGGACTCGTAGGTTTTGGAGAGATCATACTGGCTGGAGCTTTCAGAATTTTTGTGATGGGATCTGAGAATGCCAACTTTTTACTTCTTTTGTTAGTTCTGAGTTTGTTATAGACAGAGCAGCTTAGGAAGAGGGGATGTGTGGCTGGTGGGGTCTAGAGGTTGGGCGGAATAGTCATGTGGACAGAGGCTACCGGGCTGGTGTATAGGATGTGCCTCCTGTTCTAAGCCTGGAATGTAGGGGTAGATCTGGCTGGGTGGAAAGGTTGGATACAGCATGGAGGGGACCGTCCTTTGCTTTGGGGGTTAGGCAGGGAGGATCCTAGCCCAAGCATAGAGCTCTTTGTGGTGCAGGCAGGGAAGGCCAGACTAGACAGGCACACTGGTTGTGAAGCCCAGGCTACATCTGGCAGGTTGAGGATAAGGTGTGGTTAGGGAGATCAGGGGAACACACTCAGTTAGATCCTGGAAGAGGATGTGAGAAGTCTGGGTACCAAGTGGGTGGTTGGAAGTGTGCGGAAGGGACCTGTGGGTGGTTGCAGGTTTGAAAATACGTTATACACTTTTTTGGTAAAGCTACTTCCTTCCATCTTACTTTGGAATGGTTATCCCCTATACCTTTGGTGTAGTTTTTACCTGATAAACATTTTCTGAGCAAATGTTAGCTGTGTGAACTTCTCCATTACTGAAGAGATGGGGGCATGGTTTAGCTCCTCAGTAGCTGAACCCTTCAGTTGGCAAGTCTCCAATCATTTTCTCTGGAAGCCCTGCTTTACTTGCTTTAGGTAGGACATGCTGTGGCTTTGGTGTAGACAAGGTGAGATGATGCTGATGTCATGCTCTCTGCAACTTCACCCACTTGTAGGCAATTCCTTTCCCTCCCCACTTCATGCATGCTGGATCACAACTTCTGCAATACAACACTGGCCAATTTCCCTTCAGGGAACCATCCCAAGCCAAAAGCAATCGAACACTGTGTCAGGGACTACTTGTGAAGGGCTGTGAAAAAGGTCACATTACATAAGGAAAACTTAATTTGGAAGTTTCTTGTGTGTCTGCTGTGCCTCAGATGGCTACCTACCTTCCTATTGCACCCCACCCTTCTCCCACAGGTGCTGATCAAGTCCCTAAACTGACTCCGGTCCTTGTCTGGGCCTGTTTTCTGGGGAACTAATGTGTAAAAATTGCTTTAGATTTCTACAGTTATTTTAAAATTTCAATAAATAAAAAAAAAACATTGAAAGTCCCAGAATGTGGTATATTTTGGTAAATATTCTTGAAAAATGTTTATGTAGGCTGGGGAGATACATGGCTCAGCCGGGAGTGTGCTGTTCTTGCAGAGGACTCAAGTTCTGTTGTGTCTATGTGCAAAGTCGAATACCTTCTTCCCTGACAGACAAAGTCCTCTGTTGAGTAAGAGGTCCTTCTGCGGACCCGAGTTGTGCAGCTCTCCTCTCTGTTATGAGTGGTATGGCCATCCTCATTTCTCTTGATTCCAGAACGGCCTCAGTAAGAGAGACTAATGATTTCTAGCTACGCTGTCCTCTGACACGGAAGTGGGGCGATCTCCTAAATTTCCCTATTTTCTCTCTGCAGGGTCGACAAGATTTGTTAATTTCCGGTATCTTGAAGGCAGCTGTTCCATGTACTCTGTTCAGTTTAAAAATGATCTCTGCTGGATAGATTTGGAGGCTGCCGTCTACCCTGGCATAGAGCACAGGCTTCCCCATACTTCCTTAGCATCTGCGGTCCTAGGGCTGATGCCTCTTTTTACCCTGACACCAGCTTTTGTGTCTTCTCACATTATTCCCATCAGGTTTGCCATAAGTTTGTGCTTTTCTGCATCAGCCAGCTCATTTACCTTCACAAAATAGCACACTTGGTTGTTCTAATATTTTCTTACATTTCAAGACCAAAGTGTCACCGGGGCTGGCCTCTGGTGAAGCCTCACTGTGGATGAGGGAGAGATGGTGTTTCCTGTTATGATACTGGCCCTAGAGGATCAGTATCTGATTTTTTAAAATTATACAGTGTCTCATTCTTTTAAGTTAATTTAAACGCAATCATTATACCCCACTAGGGTCGTGTCTTAGTCTCATTGTGGGTCAGTGATCACATGTGAGTTCTGAGAGGACAGAATTCGGCACACAGCACTCGGTCACCGATTCTGTCTTAGCACTTCCTTTTTTTCCATATTCAAACATTTTTACATTAAAAAATGTGTTGTGTGCACATGGAGGTCAGAAGACAGCTTTGGAAATCAGTTCTCTCCTTCACTATATGGCTCCTTGGGATCTAATTCAGACCATCAGGTTTGGTGGTGGGTACCTCATCCGCTAAGGCATCTCTCTGGTCCTTTTTTGTCATTAAATTTTTATTTCTCTAATTCATGATGAACAGTATCAGCCAGTTTCCTGCTCATTTTAACTGTGCTTCTGAACTATAGAAGACTTGAGCTCTTTACTTGTAACAGTGCATTTTAGTGTGTGGTGTTTTGCAGCTATTCACTTCACAAAGTTTTCTCATAATGAGTTGGAAGTTATGCCTCTAATTTCTAACACAGTCTTTTGAACTATTAGTTATCAGTTCCTAATGTAGATTGTGATATGAAAAGGCTACAAATGATTTCATTTATCCAATGGCTTCATGGCAAGATCAGCATTTTAAAATGTCTTGTAGATGCACTGAAGAATTTCTTATTCAGTAATTGAGTGCAGAAAGTTTATTAATACACACTTTCAAACTTTGTGCCTGTTCTGTAGACAGGTCTGCTGTGCCTTTACCTCCTGAAATGGGTGTTTCATTACATAGGTCTTACTCCAGACTATAACTATTGGTACAATCAAACCTCAGTGCCCCGATTCCTAGTGTCTGATTTAAAGTGAGTAACAGTGAAGAGTAATCATCTTTCTCTGCTGGTGCTGCACCTTTCTACTCCCTACTCAGAACTCCCAGGAATGAATGTTTTGGATTTGTCCATCGCAAATCACATGTTGCCCTATCTACACTCTATAAATAGCAGTCTTTACTGACAATGTAAATAGGTGTGCCAGAGGAAGAAGATATATTAAAGTGGTTTTAAAACTTCCACCTAAAAATCCAGAAGCAGTGTGGGAAACCACTGGAGAAGACAGTGTTATAATGAAAATGTAAGTAGGGGGATCCCTCAAGTAACACTGGAATGTGTGACAACATGAACTTGCACCAACTTCAACTGATACCCTACCTTATTTTAGGATCTGTCCATAGGGCTTTCCTTGTTTTCCATGCATGTTTTCATTTGTCAAACAAGAATAAGCCAAGTTACTTCTGAAATGGTTTATTATTTTAATCAGTATATAGTATATGAAGTATATAGAATTTATTTAAAAATTAATGATTCTCTCAGGTTGCACTGTTAGGGCATTGCTATGGAGGAGGACACATCTGGCTCCTTTTACATCTATCCAAACTGATTACCCCATGATGGTTCTTCTGTGTTATTTTTGTCCAAGTTGTGACAGCTAAAATGAAAGAAAAAAATTATACATATAATTTTCCATTTTTGAATCACAAAAACTTAGGTTTCCTACTTACTACACAGTCTTATAACAGTAAATTTCAACAACCTAATTTAACATATGCTTTTCAAATGTTACACTGTTGTGACACAGAAATGTAAATATTACAAGTGATTGATATTACACTCAGTATGGAACTATAAAGAGAAATGTCAGTGCTCACAGTGCGCCACATACTTTCATATTCCTAAAAGATCACTAGAGGCAGCAAACAAGCCCACTTTCAGTCTGAGAAGGCTAGATAAACTCCTGTTAGAGCAACTCTCCACAGGCAACGGAGAACATCTTAAGACGAGAAGGTTCTACAGGTGACTTAAGCCGAGGAGGGAAACTTTAGGTGACTCCCTGGTTTTGTGGCTCTTGGTTTGAAAGTAGGCCATAGCTGGTGCTGCACAAGGCAGGCAGACCTCTGACAGAAGTCCTGCAACTGATTATCCTGCCTGAAGACTCCGAGCAGAGTGTACAGGGCAACAAGTGAGGAAGAAACCCGAGAGAGCAGCGTGTGTGCACACGAACCCGAGAGAGCAGTGTGTGTGCACACGAACCTGAGAGAGCAGTGTGTGTGCACACGAACCTGAGAGAGCAGTGTGTGTGCACAAACCTGAGAGAGCAGTGTGTGTGCACACGAACCTGAGAGAGCAGTGTGTGTGCACAAACCTGAGAGAGCAGTGTGTGTGCACAAACCTGAGAGAGCAGTGTGTGTGCACAAACCTGAGAGAGCAGTGTGTGTGAACACGAACCTGAGAGAGCAGTGTGTGTGTACACGGACCCGAGAGAGCAGTGTGTGTGTACACGGACCCGAGAGAGCAGTGTGTGTGTACACTTTTCCTGAATCTACCACAAAACCATCAATTTCTCCTGGATGGGAGAGACTGAGATTTGAGCTGCTACTAAAGAAACAATTTATGGGGGAAATCTCATTGAGCCCTGAAATCATAAACATACAAGTAACATCATACGGACTGAACCATCATGAGAGAGAGAATGAGAATGAGTACGTATGTATGTATGGAGCAACAATAGGTCAAAGGCCATGAGTCTGAGAAAGAGCGAAGAGGGTGGGATTGGGATACACGGGAGAGATAAGGGAGGAAAGAGAAAGAGAAACGGGAAAACGACAAAGTTTGAGTCCAACCAAATAACTGCTTAACAAATCCCTAAGTCTGGACTCTTTAGAGAAATGGCATCCATTCATCAAAACACAAATCTATGATGCTCAGGAAGCAAGGCAATTAAAAAAAAAACAGGAAAATTCAACATGTTCTAACAACCCACAATTTTCATTAACAAGGTTCTTAAATACATCAATAATTAGCCAGGCAGTGGTGGTGCTCGCCTTTAATCCTAGCACTCGGGAGGCAGAGGCAGGTGGATCTCTGAGTTCAAGTCCAGCCTGGTCTACAGAGTGAGTTCCAGGACAGGCACCAAAAAACTACACAGAGAAACCCTGTCTTGAAAAAAACAAACATCAAAAAAAAAAAAAAAAAAAAAACAAAAAAAAAAAAAAAAAAAGCATCAATAATTACTATTGGTGAAGTAAAAAAAAAATATGCTCACAAAGAATGAAAAAAAAATATTAGCAGAGAAGAACTAAAAAAGAAGAAAAAAATTCAAATAGGAATTCTGGCACTGCTAACTACTTTATTTAAAGAGAATAGGAATGGAAGAAAGATTTATTAAAATGGGGAGAGAGAAAACAAATGGTTTACTCTGAGAAACAGAATCCTTAGCAATTTATGGGCCAACATATACAACACGTACTCACTTCATGCCCAGACACACTGTGAAATGCAACAGTAAGGTGATTTCAGCATCAAGAAAACCCCGGAGTGTACTCAGAGAAACCTACATGGTCTAAGCCTACTCCACACCTACACTATAAATGAAATACCATCACTCCAAGACTGTAATCTAATCAGTAAGTTGCTCTATACTGTCTGCAGTTGTAACAACGCCTAAGCACAGTAAACACACACAGTACAAGGTAAGAAGTGAGGCTGGTGAGATGGCTCAGTCAGTGACGTGCTCGCTGTGCAAACATTAGGACGGACCCGAGTTCAGATCCTCCGCACACTGGAAGAGCTGAGTGTGGTGGCCCGCATCAATCCTCTCAGCACTACTGCGTCTCACTGACGAGCCAGTCCAGTGCGCCAGCGACCGCTGGCCTGGATCAAAGAGCTCGGCCCAAAGGCACTAGGTGAGTCAATGAGGAAGACACTGATGCCGGCCTCTGGCCTCACAAGCGCACGTACAGATGCCAAAGTAACCTTTACACTAATCTTCACACTGAATTACAGTTGTATGCCTGTACCCACACAAACAAGATTACACGTGGTAGATCTTTATTGGGCAGTCACCAAGCATGGAGCTCACAGGACTGGGGGCCAGGGGCCCAGTACGTGAAAGCTCAGGAGATTAGCTGCAGACTTTTAAAACATTCGCTGCTTGAGCTGCACTTGAGTTGAGCATTTACTATCATTATTAACTGCCATGCAAACTGTATGTGCCACACTTCTCTGTGGCTAGCAGTACAGTAAGTCTGCTTACACCAGCATCACTAGGCAACAGGAATTTTCTAGCACTGTTCTAATTCTGGCACTAGAGTTGTAAACAGAGTCCCAAAAGAAGAGGAGTGTCCAAGGCTAACCTGGGCTACATAAGACCCTGTCTCAAAAACAAAAACAAAACAAAACCCAATGCAGCCATTGATAGAGCTAAAAGGAGAAAGAGAATTCAATAATTCTAATTAGCATTCTTTTGGAGACAGGATCCCACTACACAGCTCAAACTCATCTGCTCTGGAGGGCTGGCATAATAGGCAAGGGCCACCACATTCAGTTCAGAGTTAGCAATCTGAATACCTCTCATCACATGATAGGGGAGGACAGGAAAAAAACAACTAAACAACACAGAACCTGAGCAGTGCTACCCTGACCAAGCTCATTCTTTTACAGTACACGTGGAAAACAGCATGACAGACCATATGTGGGGCCATAAAAGGACCTGTAGTCCATTAACACAGGTGAGTATGTTCTATGACTACAAGGAAACTGATACATATAGAAACATTATAGAAACATCAGGATGTTTAAACAATAGACCTACAGTATTTGGGCTACAAAATAAATCACAATGTAAATTACAGAACATTTCAAACTTAATAAAAGCCCAGACACGTTTACTGACTGAAGCTGACCCGGGTGCGGGCATTTACACCTTACAGTTTAAATACTGAGTTTTAGATTAGAACTGAACTTAGACTTCCGGTTTAGGAAGGCCAGGAGAAGAACAAAATTAAAGCAGTTAAACAAAACATTAGAGAGTAAAATCCAACGAGACAAGAAAAAGAACTGAGAACTAACATGACAACAGCTGGTTCATTGAAAAGATAACCCAACTGAGTCTCCTTGGTTACCTAAACTGCAAACTCTCTTCAACTTTCTGTGTGTTGGAAAAGTTCCACTAAGGTTAAAAATGTGAAAGCCACAAGGGTAAGGATACTGTTGGACATGACCAAAGTACATGCATGAAGTTCTCAGAGAATAAAGTATTTTGTTAGAAGAAATGCCACACCTTGCTCTGTGACTTTCTGTGACTCATCTCTGACATGCTACACCCACATTCCCAGGGGTGCCCCCTCTACTCTGAACACTTCTTTGTCTGACCCCACGTTTCCCTGCTGTAAATATCTGTCACAGAATCTCCAACTCTTGCTTCACAAGCTCCTTAGTCCTCAAGTTCTTTTCATCATCAAAGCCATGAATCCTGGCTTGGCCTGAGTTCATTTCTAAAATCATAGGGAAACTCCAGGGGCTGAGGGTGATAGCGGGAAGCTGCATCTCCTTTACCTATAACCCCAAAAGCTGACATCTAGACATTATTGATCAGGCTATGGGCATACCAATTAAAGCTAAAATCAATATAATTACTGAGAATATTAGTGGGAATGATGCTCAAAGGACTATATGGAAATGGGCACTCTCAGCTAGAGCTGCCATTAACTTTCAAAGTGAACATAATTATATCAACTGAGCATAGACTGTTGATCAACAAAGGAATTCTGAGGCCCAAATATGATGTCTGGCAATGCCAGACATCTGGACAACATATAGGAAATGCTAAATTCAATCTGGCCTACTGGATACTTCAAAAGAGTTGGGATTATTAACCTTTTTTAATGTTACTTACCAGAATTGTCTTTAGATCCATGGTGAAACTTACAGCTAGAGGAGGTTTTAAGCTGATTTAAATTCAGTTGAATAAGTGACAGTTTTCAAAGGGGAGAGACCCAACATCCACTGGTGTTATGTTAAGAGAAACAAACTAAAAAGGCACACATTACCTGCTTTATGAACTGTGTGGCATTAAAAAGCTCACTGCAGCCATATAAAATATGCTTGCCTTGCTTTGCCTGTAAAAAGCAGACACAGAATTCAGACATAACTGTGAACAAGAGACAGTACATGCATTCTCAGGGAAAAAAGCCTGCTAGGTGTTCTGGGGAGAGGGCTATTCTTTTTTTTTTTTCCCTTTGAGACAGGGTTTCTCCGTGTAGTTTTGGTTCCTGTCCTGACCTCACTCTGTAGACCAGAACTCACAGAGATCCGCTTGGCTCTGCCTCCTGAGCGCTGGGATTAAAGGCGTGTGCGCCGCTGCCGCCACCACCACCACCCGGCTGAGAGGGCTATTCTTGAAAGTCTTTCGCCCAGAGGTGGTGTTAGATTTAAAGTATGTGTGTGTGTGTGTGTGTGTGTGTGTGTGTGTGTGTGTGTGTCCCCTAAACTGCCTAAACAAACAGGAATAAAGTGAAATGGGCACAAGCATGCTTTTTTCTTCCTTCAAAAAGTAGTGTATTATGGCATGCTGATATTGTTATCTTTCATAGGACCAACAGCTGTCTATACAATCTTAGATGAACAAAAAGTAGTGTATTATGGCATGCTGATACTGTTATCTTACATAGGACCAACAGCTGTCTATACAATCTTAGATGAACAAAAAGTAGTGTATTATGGCATGCTGATATTGTTATCTTTCATAGACCAACAGCTGTCTATACAATCTTAGATGAATACTGTTTCAAGGTATGATCTGTGCTCCCTGAAGAAAATACTAAGAGAATTTTGATGTTGAAAGTAAGATGATGTGGGCTTGCATTTTCAGTCCCATTGTCTAATACAGTATTGTTAATGCAGCCCACTCTATACTGTCCACTATAATACAGTATTGTTAATGCATCCCATTCCATATAGTCTCACTGTGTAATACAGCATTGTTAATCAGCCCATTCTATATAGTCTCACTGTGTAATACAGTATTGTTAATGCAGCCCATTCTATACTGTAACCCTGAATTTTATTTCTGAAGTTGACAGAATATTAGGAAGCAAACACAAAATTTCTCTACTAGAGAATTCAGGCAAATATTTCATTACTTATTTATTTTTCTTCTGAGACAGGATCTTGTTATTTTAGCCCAGGCTGGCCTTGAATGGTCTATCCTCCTGCCCTAGCCTCCTGACAGCTGGGGTTGTAGGCTTCACAGCTGGTGAGGTTCTTTATGCCCATATTCTTTAGTATATCATCATCAAGCTGAGTTTACAAAGTGCAAAATTTCTATCAAATTAATTTGCTAATCCATCAAGAAACAAGATGGTGGTTTCATGCACAAGAGGAAGTAATTTTCCTGTGATGTGTAAACAGAATAAACATTGGCTCAACCAATGACTTAAAAGCAGGGTGTGGTGGCAGGCTGTAAGCAGAGCACTTGTGAAGCTGAGCCAGGAGGACTGCCTTGAGTTCTAGTTCAGCTCGAGCTACAGTGTGAGGCCCCATTGTAAAGCAAATAAATTAATAAAAACCAACCAACCAATCAACCAACCAGAAGCCCAGTCCTTGGGACTAGAGAAATGGACCCGTAGTTAAGAGCACTTGCTGCTCTTGCAGAGGACCTGGGTTTGGTTCCCAGCACCATTTGGCGGCTCACGACTGTCTGTAACTCCAGTGCCAGGGGCTCTGTTGCTTGTTTTGGCCTCCGCAGGCACTGTACAAGTGTGGTGCACAGACATACACGCAGGCAAATGCCCACACCCATAAAAATAAATAAAAATGAAACACAAGCACACCCCAGTCCTAGCTGGCCCATCTCCGGGAACAAATGAACAAGAGCAGCAGCTTAGTTACATTAAAAAGGGGGAGGGATGGTCATATGACTGGGTTCTTGATGCCATACAGAATAAACCTGCAAGAGCCACCCATAGCAGGGCAGATAATCGGTCAAAATATCATCCCCAGGAGTACGGGCACATCTCATTCACCAAGAAATATTCCACACGTGCTTGATTAGGAAGAACCCTGGTCTTATTCATGTGGAAGGCATTTCTTTCTTTCTGGTCATGTAGACAAAACCAGGTTTTATTTGTGGTTCAATAGCAGAAACCAAGAGACTGTGACAGAAATCGGTCACAAACCATCAGTCTTTCCAGTTCCTAGCAGGCAATGCTGGCACATCGGTGTGGGCTGCCCTGATCTGTTAGGATCCTACCACTTCATTCAGGTCTGGACAGGGCTGCAGCAGGCCAGCTGATGCCTGCTCTACCTCCCTCCCCTCTGCCCAGCCAGGCTCAGCGTTCTCAAGTGATGCAGCTCCATGTTCTTAAGTCTTTCATAACAGCTACATAGCAGGAAGACAGTGAGTAGCAAACACTAATCATCTACATTAGCTGACGAACCAGGTGATTTTAAAAAATTTAGCTTACCAAATATTCCAGTACAAACCTGTCCTTGAGCCTGCACATATGTGTGCATGTAAAATAAAGTTCTTTCTTATGCAAGACTAGGGACCCCTGTCTGATTCTTAAAAATACATTAGTGCTCATAATAGAAGACAATCTATCCAGTGAGATTCCTGGGAGTTATATGTTCCTGGTTATACCATAGTTTCCATTAATGCCATTGTAATGAGGACATAAAGAATGACCGATCATACCTCAACAATAACGGAGTAATTATAAAATGTCATTTTATATTATAACAATAGCTAATTCTCCAGCCTATAGTTTTTTGTTTTGTTTTTGTTTGTTTGTTTTGGTCAAATTACGCTTCCTGCTTAGTTTTCTGTCACTCATGGCTTAAAGTAGGATTCTATCATTTCTAATTTGCTACCTTAAATGCTTTTTAGAAGAATGTGACTGATTTAAGTTAATTCGACTGAAATGTAAAGCATGTATTAGTCAGGTAAATGAGTTCTATAAATTATCTCAAAGGAGACAAGACTCGGAAGAGGAGCTTGAGATCTCTAAACAGTTAAAGCATAAAAAGAGAGCACCCAAATACTAAATATCAATATGATGTATTATTTTCTAGTGCAGTACAATTTCAGTAGAAAAATGAGTATGATAGGAAAACAATCAAATCGGTAATTCTCTCTGTATACAGCATTTTAATTTTTATTATTGTTGTTAGAGATGGGATCTTGCCATGTGGCCTTGACTAGCTCGGACTCCTGGGCTCAAGTGATCCTCCTGGATTCCAGGCCTGGGCCACTGTGTCTTGCCTACACACAGAACTTAAAAACCACCTCTTGGAAAGTAGTTGTGCAGAGGTCAGGACAGGTGCTGGACAATGAAAATGACACCACCAAGTGACAGAGTGAGATGACCCAACTGTACCTTGATGTAGTCAACAAGATTCTGATATTCAATATAGTTGCCGCCTCCTACCACAAAGACAATGGCCTAAAATGCAAACGAAGGAGAAAGATGAGAACACAGTTAAAAGCATTTTACTTTTCAAGCAGCATGGCTTTAAGTCTGGGGCCTGTCCTGAGACTGAGACCAGACTGCGGAAGGCTCCACTCGTAAACCCAGTGCTCTGTCAGAGTCTAATTGCATTATCCAGTCAAGTAGGAGCAAATGAGCGCAGAGCTTTCACTGAAGGGTAGTTCTGAATCTTTACTATTTGCTATAGTCAGGAACACTGGAAAACCCAATGTGCAACTTCAACATGTCACTCAAGATGAGACGTGTCTGCATTCAAATGAACATATAGTCACATCTTCACAAACGCTGAAATCCCACATGTAAAATCCTCATTGCAATCCAAAAGACCCCTTTCTGCTATTCTGTCCTTCTTAAGCTGAAGAAAGCCAGAGCAATATAGGTGCTGAGGACTTGAAGGCAGTCTCTTGGGTGTGCAGAGTTGAATTTACCTCAATGGCTGCTCACTGATCACAAGCGAGCTACGCGTACGACAAACTTGTTCTGCCTCAGGACTACTGTTAAATTATCTTTCTAGGAGCAGAGAAATTTTATGTAAAACTTACCTCTTGGAATGGACTTTTGTTCCTAGGAACTGAGCTGCAATAAAGAGAAACGGCACTGAAAATTTCATCGCTGGCTTCTATGACAGGTAAGACGGGGATGGGAAATACATGTTCATGTGCACTTGTGCGCAGCATTAAGAAGGTACTCCAGGTCCACCTTCTTGGGAAGCAGGGGTTCTTCAGTTTTGTAGAGGAAGGAGCTAGAAGGCAGATATCTCAATGTCTAAAAGGGAATGGGACGGCCTGCTGACCACTCTGACATGTATTCTAGAAGGCTGATCAATAACCTCTATGTGAAGGGACGGAAACTGGAAACAGGTGAAGCAATAAAGCAGATCACGAGTTACATTTTCACCACGCTCTAACAATCACACAGCTGTGGGCCTCTTCCTCAGGATGGAAGGGAAATGGGAGGAGACATCTACACTCTGCTCTAGCTTCTTACTGATCACACATCACAGATTGTAAAAACCCTTCACTGGCACCTAAGAAATCCTCACTCAACATCTTTCCCAGCGTTCATATGTCAGATCTCTATTCACAGGCGTGTCCAGTGCGGTAAGCAGAGTTTACACCTCCTTGATGTGGACTGTTTAGTTGAGCTATCTCTGCCACCTTTTCTCACGTCTACAGCCTGTTTAAACAGTCCATGCTCCACAGAGATGGCGAGATGTCCACCTGATCTTAATTCTCAACAGTTCCTCTGAGGTAGACAGGAGACTTAAAAAGCGCTTTACCACAAGTTATTAATAACCATGGTTTGGGATAGGATAGCTCAGGAAACGACTGCAAAAAGAACGCTGTGAGCCTGTTTGTTTTAGCGACATAACATTCCTTCTCGTTATCACATGCTACATTTAGGATGAAACACTCCTCAGCTTCTATGGCTCCTGCTTAGCCAAGCACAAGGAAGAATTCCTAGGACAGACCTCTTTTGAAGCAAAGCCACGGGTTTTAGCATATGTACAAACATCACTCTCCAATCTAACATTCTTATCACTCCTGAAAGAAAACCCTGTCCTACTGGTGGTCAGTCCCCACTCCTCTGTTCTATAATTTGCTGTCAGATTTCTCTCCTGCCTGTGACAGTTATTATTGGCAGTTCTTATGTAAGAGCACTTGTGCGAAGTTCAGGAAAGAGAACAACATTTGAATTACCTAAAAATCTAGCAGCTAGATCACTGGTCCTGACAACCCACAAAGATCTGAATGCTTGGGACAAGGGCAAATACAAAGTACTGAAGCTTTCAACATCAGGAACAGGCAAGAAACTTGCTCCCAGAGTTTTAGTGCTAGGAACATCCAGTTATTTCCTTCTATGTTATCTGTCTTTCAGGTTATTTTTCATACTACCCTGAATTAACTCTTGAAAAGTAACATAACCAAGGTAAATTACCATATTGTGCCTTTCATAAAACACAGAAACTATACAGTGAGTGGTTTTGTTGCCATAAAATACTTTTACAGAAATGTTTCTCATGGACATGGATTTCACAGCCATAATAAACCACCACCTTAAACAACTGTTTCCAACACAGTTATTTTCTCTTCATTTAGTCCAATAACTATATTCATTTAAAAACACTTTCTCTAAGTCCCCCACTCTGTTTATGAGAACACCATTTCATAAATAGTAAACAGCTAAATTTATTTCTCTGTATACACGAAGGGAAAAATAACAAGATACTAATCAGAATTACCAGTGATCAGCTCTGAAGGAGATTAAAATACACACCTTTTAACTGGTCTCCCACAGTTAGACTTTTAGTGAAAGCAGGCTGTCTTACAATACAGCATTATTCCATCCTTGAGGGAACCGACCACAAACACCACCCAGGAGAAAAGCTCCCTCCTTACCTGTCATTGCTCCGCAGCATTTTGGGATCAAAATATCTATAATCATCTGTTTCCTATTAAAAACAAAAATAAAACACACTGCCATAACCATGAGATTTCTGTTTAGAAGGTCAGAGTTTGGCACGGTATTTTATTGTAACAAATCTTCCAATTTCACAGAATGTGTAATGACTGTCTCTCATCTGTAATCAGACGTTACTATGTGTTAATAAGCTGTATTTTCAGTGTATTACACGAAACCATGCACTAATCCTCAATCTACTGCAGTTCCTATTATTATCCCACAGTTTTAGAGAGGCAAGCTGGGAAAATAGGAGCTCATGTGACTTTTCTAAGGTCACATATTTAATAATAAAAACAGGAACTCTAGGATGTGAACCACCTACGTGTGTAATTTTAATGCCCAAGGTTTTTGTTTATGACTTTGTCTTTCTGTGTCCATAACTTTACTGAGTATACAGAACACATATAAGAGGCTCAGTCTTTTATACGCAAATTTCGGAACCAGATCAATTTTAGAATTTAGAATTAAAAATTTAGATAAAGTGGACATCAACTGTCTACGTAGCCAACATTTCACCATCTAATGCATTAGGATTTCTATAGCTATATACATGAACGTTAACATAAAATAGGATCAATAAAAACTGAAGAGCCTCATCAATTCAGTCCAGGTGAGGTTCGCCTCAGACTCCTTTAGCTTTCCAAGTTTCTCCGACTCTACAGGCTGCAGAACTTTACACTAAATTGGAAGTGTCTTGCTATTAAGGAATTGTGAAGTGCAGCTCCGCTATTCCATGATATAACTACTTCCTGATCTCCGTCTCTAAACTGCCATAGCAGAACCAACTGGACAATTCAGGGCCTGCCCCCAAACCTGGTAAACGACTAAAGTACACCTACTGCCAATACTCAGTCCTGTACCCGGTGGTCAGTACTCTAAATCAACACAGCACCCCAGTGTAGCCAGAATCCTCCAATACTCAGTCCTGTACCTGGTGGTCAGTACTCTAAATCAACACAGCTCCCCAGTGTAGCCAGAATCCTCCAACACTCAGTCCTGTACCTGGTGGTCAGTACTCTAAATCAACACAGCACCCCAGAGTAGCCAGAATCCTCCAACACTTCTCTGAGAAACCCCTCCCAGATGGACTTTCTAGACAAGACAAAGCCTCTCTGAGATCATACCTTAATTAACACAAAGGAGAACACTTAATAAGGGACCAGCAAGTTACACTTGCTGCTAAGCTTGATGACCTGCATTTGATCCCAGGACGCATCTGATGGAAGGAGAGAGCCTCCACAATATATATGCCATTGCACGTGTGTGCACATACAAAATAAAATGTAGAATGGAGGGCATCTTATATAGTACGGCCTGGCCCCCAACTGTGTTTGCAAAGATGACCTCAAACTAGAAATTTGCCTGCTCCTACCTTCCGAGTGCTGGGAGTACAGGCACCTGTCACTATGTAGGTTCATGTGGTCCTGGAGATCAACCCAGGGCCTGTCCATGCTAGGCAAGCACTCTGCCAGCTGAGCTACATGCCCAGTCCGGGCTCTAGTCTTTTAAAGCATCCGAGGTGAGATGCTACAGTCATTCATTCACTATTACCTGCCAGGTCTAACTTACTAATTTCGCTTATTTCCTCAGTGTCTCGAAATCACCTTGTTCATCTAGAACAAGAAGGAATAGGAGTGCAGACAGCTACCTTACATAGCAGATGCACTGATGATGAAATGCTTTCAAAACAGAAAAAAAAAAAGCCTCTTCTAATTAATAAAAGATCGGTCTGTAATTATAATGCTTTTAATTATATACTCAATAGTATTGATAAACAAACTTGCACAGCTCACAGAAACATCTGACTGAGAGTCACTCAAATTTAGCTATCCACGTGCTTATTATGCAGCACGTGGGAGGAATGGCTGCAAGCAGGAGCCGCTGGAGGAGCAGAAGGAGCAGGACTGGATTCAACTCTGCGGCATGAAGCAGCCACCCGGCTCCTGGTCACCTTTCTTCCGCTGTTAAATGACCTGCAATGACTTCTATACTTCTGTGAGTCTGTGAAGGCACATGGTTCCCACTCTAAGCAACACAGCATAATAGTAGA